>NW_026576505.1:40000-94441 GCF_028641065.1 Leucoraja erinaceus | reverse complement strand
TCTTGGCACGTCACGACTCTCGCGCACTTTCTTTACTTTCCTTACTTCTACCTTTTTCTTAAAGCTCAAAAAAAATGAAGCGGTACAAAAAATGTATTAAGATATATGTGTTGTGTAGTATTGTAATTTACCGTACTTCTAATAAAAATAAAATTAAAAAAAATAAAATAAAAAAGAAACTCCTACCTTTGAGGTAGGAGACGAACCAGCTCAGGGCAGTGCCATCAATACCAACCCCATACCGGATACGGTCAATTAGGATGGTTATACTCATGATCTTTCGTAAGGTCAAATACTTACAGAGTGATACAGCGTGGAAACAGGCCCTTTGGCCGGCCTTGCCCACACCAGCCAACATGTCCCACCTGCACTAGTCCCACCTGCTGGCATTTGGCCCATACCCCTCCAAACTTGTCCTATCCATGTACCTGTTTAAATGTTTCCAAAACGTTGGGATGGTCCCAGCCTCAACAACCTCCTCTGATAGCTCGTTCCATACACCCGCCACCCTCTGTGTAAAAAAGTTACCCCTCAGATTCCTATTAAATCCTTTCCCCTTCACCTTAACCTACAGTGCCCACCATAATGTTTGGGACAAAGACCCATCATTTATTTATTTGGCTCTGTACTCCACAATATGAGATTTGTAATAGAAGAAATCACATGTGGTTAAAGTGCACATTGTCAGATTTTAATAAAGGCCATTTTTATACATGTTGGTTTCACCATGTAGAAATTACAGCAGTGTTTATACATAGTCCCCCCCATTTCAGGGCACCATAATGTTTGGGACACAGCAATGTCATGTAAATGAAAGTAGTCATGTTTAGTATTTTGTTGCATATCCTTTGCATGCAATGACTGCTTGAAGTCTGCGATTCATGGATATCACCAGTTGCTGGGTGTCTTCTCTGGTGATGCTCAGGGGCAAATAAATAAATGATGGGTCTTTGTCCCAAGCATTATGGGGGGCACTGCATGTCCTCTTGTCCTCGATTCCCGTACACAGGGCAAGAGACTCCGTACGTCTACCCGATCTATACCTCTCATTGTTGTGTTTGATAAATCACCGGATTCAGACAACAGAGTTTGATTCACTAAGTATTTAATTGCACTGCCAAATAAGGCACATACATTCACGTATGCACTAGTGAGCCCCGAGTACACAGCAGAGCAGGGCGCGGGATGGTTCTACATACACTCGCGTATCCCTGTACGCACTCACAAACACAACAGCGCATGCTGGATAATGTTCCTGTTCTTCATCACCTGGCACCGTGCCCAACATCATCTTTAACAAATTAATACAAAATATGTATTCAAATATTAAAATAATAATCAGAATATTGTCAATAAAACAAATCAGAACCCACCACCATAATACAAGACAATGAACTCGTGTACAACTATGTTACAATCCCCATCGAGGATGACTTCCACCCCCCAGCGGTGCCCAGTGGTCCTGGAAATCCCCCAGGGTGCCCGTGGACAGGGCGTATTCCCTTTCTGACCCCACCCGGGCACGGACGTAACCCCGGGAAAGGGGCGGGTGGGCATCCGGCTCGGGCAGAGCCCTCCTTCCGCCTGGCGCCGTGACTCGCGGATGGCCAGCTTGGCCAGGCCCAGGAGCAACCCAACCAGGACATCTTCAGCTCCAAACCCTCTCCCCTACGCACAGGGTGTCCAAAGATGAGGATGGTCCCAGGGTGTGAAGTGCAGTCAGAAGGCGAGGAGCAGCCCCTTTAGATATTGGAACAGGGGCTGCAGCCTCACACACTCCATGTACACGTGGTACACAGACTCTTCCAGCCCGCAACAGTGGCAGGCGGCTGGCGAGTCTGTGAACCTCGAGAGAAACAGGTTGCAGGGGACCAGTGGCGGACCAACATATTTGGGGCCCTGAAGCTTGAACTGTTACAGGGGCCCCTTCGCAACCAGCAACGAGGTCTGGGTAATCACTGTATCTTCTTCAATGGGGTTGTTCCACCACAGATCACCACACATTTTAAATTAATTTAACCACATCATCTCAGATTTTGATTAAAATGTCTGTACTGGATTACAAGGACAAAGGACATTTATTGTCACATACACTAATTGGTGCAGTGGAAATTTGAGTTACCCTGCAGCACACAAATAAGATAAACGCAACACTTTAGAATTTAACATAAAACATAAAAAACATCCCCCCACAGCGGAATCAACGTTTCCCACTGTGAGGGAAGGCAGCAAAGTTCAGTCCACTTCCTCTGTTCACCCGTGGTCGGGGCCTATTGAGGCCTCCGCAGTCACCGCAACGGCAGCCCGATGTTTCAGGCCCTCGAACGGGAGAACACTTTCAGCAGCCCAGAGCCTCCGAATCGGCCTCTTCCTACCGGAGACCGCAGCTTCCGAAGTCCACAGGCCGAGCTGGGCGGAGATTCAATGCTGGTGACCCCAGCAAGGATCCCAGGCTCCACGATGTCAAAGTCAGCTGGAAGCTCCACAGACGACAGCCCCACGGTGTTAAAGTCGGCAGGGCCAGCACTCCGGAGCTCCAACACAGGGACCCCTGGTAAGGCATCACTCGCTCCGCGATGGAATCCAGTGCTGCGCCGCCGCTGAAGCTGAGGCTCTGGCCGGTCTCCGGCAGGAAAGGCTGCACCAATCCAGATGGTAGGCCGCGAGGATGGGGGCGAAGATGCGACTCGGAGAATGGACCCATCCTCGACCAGGTAGTGACTGAGAAAAACGGTTTCCCCCTTCACCTCCCCCTCCCCCATAAAAAAGACTAAAAGACCTCCAAAAACAAACTTTAGGATAGACAGAAAATAACAAAAAGGATGAAAGGACAGACAACTTCTGGCGAGGCTGCCTCACTAGATGGTGCCACCACTCGGACTCGCCACCCACATGTCAAAGACACTGGTGTGAATAAAAATGTCCTATGCCTTATAGTTTTTGAGTTATGGAGGGGGGGGGGGGGCGGGGGGGGGTGGTGAAATTAGGGAATGTTATATAAATTATGCATTATAGAATGATGAAATAAGATACAAGATACATTTAATTGTCATTTGGACCCCTTGAGGTCCAAACGAAATGCCGTTTCTGCAGCCATACATTACAAACACATAGACCCAAGACACAACATAATTTACATAGACATCCATCACATCGCTGTGATGGAAGGCCAAATAAACTTATTTCTCCACTGCACTCTCCCCCCCCCATGTCAGAGTCAAAGTCAAAGCCCCCGGCTGGCGATGGCGATTGTCCCGCGGCCATTAAAGCCACGCCGGGTGGTGCGAGGTCGCACACCGGGTCTTGGTGTTAGAGCACCCGGCGTGCGCTCGCAGAGTCCCGCGGCCATTCCCAAGCCACGCGGGGCCGTGATGTAGGCCCCGCTCCAGGAGCTCTTCAACCCCGCAACTCGGGCGGGGGAAGTCGCCGTTGCGAGAGCCCTGAAAAGCGGTCTCCCTCCAGGACCCGCGGGCTCCCGGTGTCGCCGTCCACAGACCTGCCGTTGGAGCCTCCGACTCTCCGGTCGGGCCGCAGCAGCAGCAGCAGCAGCAGCAGCAGCGCTCCTCCACCGCTCCACCCGCTCCGGACTCGGCCAGCCCCGCGACGGTGACGGTGAGTCGTAGCAACAGAGTCCCCGGTCTCTTCGTGTTGGAGGCCGCTCCTCGTTGCAGCCCCAACGACAACGGAAACCCGACGAGAAAAGGTAAAATAAAACAGAAAAAACCACAGTCAATGTAATCTTTTCTTTTAGACACCGATGAGAATTATTACTACATGAAGCACATTTTACAAAATACCATTTTTCTGCTTTTTTTAGCAAGATATTCACGTACAGTTTTGTCATATGTGAGCTTCCTTGCAATGTTATTTTCCAGCTACAATTTACATAAAGAATTTAAGCGCTCTTCAGTCATGGTCTCCAGAGGTTTCTGTTCGGGTTTCCTAAGTGGGACAGGGGCATTACTAACAACAGTGGACCCAGTGGCAGGCCTTAATTATGAGGACTGGCCAAATTGTGTGCCTTCCACCACAGTGATGAATGCTGTGGTGGATGTTTATGTTAAAAATTTATTGTGTTTTTGTGTGTGCCCTTTATCATTGTATCGCTGCTGACGTATCATTTCACTTGCACTTTTTGTGCAATGTGACAAATAAACCGTTGTATTGTATTGTATTGTATTGTGAAAAGCAGCGCACCACTATTGCCTTCTGACTCCTACCACCGAATCAATTTTGTACCCAATATCATGTGGCCATCCACACGAAAACTGTAGTTGTGGAATTAGGTCAAAGGCTAGTACCCAAGGATATACCTCTGTATTTCTACATGTAAAAATATTTAAGGTTTTGGGATGCCAAAGTTCAATTTCATTTTTCTCTCACTCTTAAGAGCATGGATGTGGATTTTGCTAAATAAATTCATATGTTGTTGTTCTGACGCTACAGGATCATAGCCCGGAAATATTAACTCAGTTTCGCTAGTCACAGATCTTCCTGACCAGTATTTTCTATTATTATAGATCCATGGTTTCCTCGTATGCTGCAAAATTCCTCGTATGTTACAAAACATACTTGGTTAATAAAGTATGATTATGACTGTGAAAAAAATAAATAAAAAAAAAAAATAAAATAAAAAAAAAAAATAAAGGATAGCTTTGAAAAATGCCTTTGTGCTTCACAGCTTGTGATAGGCATTGTCTAGTACAGCTTAAGCGCAGCAGTAATATTGGGGGACACTTCAATTAGGTGTTTTGCTCACAAATAAGCTGAAGAACTTCTGCACATTGCATTTTAGATGGCCTGTTTTCTTCTGTGTTCTGGGATTTCCTAAGTGGCAAATATACTTTGAACTGATAACACTCATCTACTAATTTGCGGTCAATATCATCTTTGTAATACGATGTTATAAGTTTAATACTGTTAGTCTGAGGTCATACTTCTCGGCCCCTCGGACTCAATCAAAATGATAGCAGGCAGCCTTGGAAGCCTTACCCCACTACTCAAACCTCACGTCAAAAACCTCGGCATGATATTTGACTCAGCACTGAAATTTGACAAGCAAGTCAATGCCGTGGTAAAAGCTAACTACTTTCAGCTTCGGACGATAGCTAAAATAAAACAATTCCTCCATTTTGATGACCTGGAAAAGATCATCCACACATTTATCTCCTCCCGCCTAGATTACTGCAACTCCCTTTACACTGGCATCAGCCAATCTTCCCTGTCCCGCCTGCAACTGGTCCAAAACGCCGCAGCGAGACTCCTGACAGGCACCAGAAAAAGGGACCACATCATCCCGATCCTGGCCTCTCTCCACTGGCTCCCTGTGCGGTTCCGTGTAAATTTCAAGACCCTCCTCCATGTCTACAAAGCCCTCAATGGGCTTGCCCCCTCCTACATTAAAAATCTTCTCACCCACCACTCCACCTCCAAGCCCCTCAGATCGGCCGACTTGGGGTTACTGAACATCCCGCGGTCTAGGCATAAGCTCAGGGGCAACCGCGCCTTTGTGGTTGCAGCTCCTAGACTGTGGAACAGCATCCCCCTTCCCATCAGAACTGCCCCCTCCATCGACTCCTTTTAAGTCAAGACTAAAAAGTATCTATACTCCCAAACCTTTCCTGACGTCCACTGAGTGAGAGCTATATGTATGTAGTTTGTTTGTTTATACTATTCTTATAACAAATGTAAAGCACTTTGGCCAACAAGAGTTGTTTTTTAAATGTGCTGTATAAATAAATGTGACTTGACCTGACTCATCAATTTCAAAATTGTTCTCCAATTCTGAGAGGAACTTGAATATTTTCGCAATCTGCTCATATGGGTCAATTCTCTTGCGTAACTGGATTATCAAACAGTCATAGTGGATATGGAACTTCTATCCTCCTCTCAAAGAAGCAATACCACTTGTTCCATCTGAAATTGTCCTTGTGACAATGCGCTTGGAAGCATCAGAATAACATGAGGCGATATCTCCACACAAACCGTTTGCTTCATAGTGTGCAATCCTATCGACTGAATTTTCTCTGAGTTCTTTAACAAATGAAAGGAAAGATGATTGCAGAAGACAACCTTCAAATACATCAAAACCAGAGGTTTGGAGTTTCTTACTTATCTTGTTTGAAACGCTCCAGCACTTTTTCCCAAACAACTGTTAAAATAGCATATTCCAGCTTTACCAACGTGGTATCAACTCTTTGCATCCTGTTTACATTCAGGCTTCTCTCCTGAATCTTCAAAAATATGTTTGAGAGTTTGTAAAATACCCATATATCCATTTTTAATTGCCCGGACTGCTTGATAGTGTGCAGACCATCTAGTTACACTTAAGGTCTTTAGAGAAAAATGTAGATTGCCCAGTGTGTTTAAAATCCCACATCTTCATGGCGATCCAGAAAAGGAAACATACAGTTCTTGTAAAATAGCCACCAACGTCAGGTACAGTAGACATGGCCTTTTCTCCAACAAGGTTAAATGAATGGGCTGCACATGGTACATAGTCTGCCTACCTGTCAATGTTTATAAAGAATGCTTACAGCCCTTTCTCCGAGCACTTCATGTTAGATGCATTATCATAGGACTGACCTATGCCGGTCTAGGCATAGGCTCAGGGGCGACCGCAGCTTTGCGGTTGCAGCTCCTAGACTGTGGAACAGCATCCCTCTTCCCATCAGAACTGCCCCCTCCATCGACTCCTTTAAGTCGAGACTAAAAACTCATCTGTACTCCCAAGCCTTTCTTGACGTCCTCTGAGCGAGGGCTTTATGTATGTAGTTTGTTTGTTTATACTATTCTTATACCAATTGTAAAGCACTTTGGCCAACGAGAGTTGTTTTTTAAATGTGCTATAGAAATAAACATGACTTGACTTGACCACGGATATTCTCAAGTGAAAGCTTATGTTGACCCAGGACTTGATGTATTTTGTTGAACAAGGTCGTGGATGAATGGATTTCTATCAGTAAAAATGTTAACGATCTCTCACAGGGTTTTCCGTTGTAGCAGTATCGAACCACAATTGCCAGCTGGCCAACATGTGTCAGGTCAGGCATGGAGTCAATAATAATAGAGTAGCATTTTGTGCCTAAGTTGTTGATTTAATTCGCAATTTCATCTTGCACATGTTTTCCCATGATGTCTATCAATTCTTCATGCACGGTTTTGGATAGGTAAGTAGCATTTACTTTTTCATTTTACATTTCTCGAGATGTTCATGTAAAAATGGGTCGAACTCGGCAATAAGTTCAATGGCCTCCTTGCTAGGAGGCTGCAACGTGACTTGGATAGGCTGAGTGGGCAAATGCATGGCAGATGCAGTATAATAGTAAGATTAAACGAGAACTTACCAGTTTGACGTTTGATCTGTATTTTATGAGGAGTTACGATGAGGGATTACGTGAAGAGCTCGCTCAGCACGCATGCGCGGCATACTTCAAAGCAGCGGTGTGGAATCACAGATAGACACAGTTATTGAAGTAAACATAGTAGAGACAAGGAGACATCAGTTTATCAGTTCGACCCATATTATTGAGGGTGGGAGCGGAGGGCACGTAATCCCTCATCGGAACTCCTCATAAAATACAGATCAAACTTCAAACTGGTAAGTTCTCGTTTAATCTTACTATTTTACTTCGGAGTCAAGTGAGTGACTACGTGAAGATTTCAAAGCTCTGTGATTTCAAACCGTGTAACAGTTATTACTTCACGCACTGCCGAAGTCTTTGAGGGAGGAAGTGTGTTATCGTAATCAACCAATGAATCTGTTTGTAGAAAAACACAATGGTATTTTTTAACAATAACACCAAAGAAATTAAATTGCTCCCCTGGGCTTAAATTAAATATTTGCAGTCTGTAAAATCTTTCCTGCAAATAAAACAGGTTTTGCCAACGGCTTATTATAAAATTTCTGAACGGTCTTTCCCCCGACCATCCTGCTGTAGCCAGGATGTGGTTTATAGGCACGTCCATTCATTTAGCCGTCGACGTGGATGCTGCCCTGGTGGAATAAAATTTGTACATGTTAGTGTTTATCCCAGCAGTTTTTAGCACCTGCTTGAGCCATCTCGCAATGGTTTGGCTTGTCACCCGACCATAAGGTTTTTTATAACTGACCCACAAGGCTTTTCATCTCCCTCGAATATTTTGGTTGTGTCTATGTAGGATAGTAGATGGGTCATGGCACATAACCGTGGTTCTGGCGGGTAAGCCCGGAATTCCACGACTGGATTAGGTGTTCCTGGTCTGCTCTGTTTGATCAGTTCCTGGATAACGACAGAGATCTGGTCTGGAGCTGTGAGCATGGTGTCCAGTCGCAATAGGTGTAGTGACTGGACCCTCTGTGCAGATACAAGGGCCATCAACATGAGTGTTTTGAGCATAGATGGTTCCAGGTTGAGGGATCTGGCTGGTGGCCATCCCCTGAGGTATGTCAGGACCACACTGACATCCCATATATGGGTGTACCTTGGTCTAGGGGGTTAGAGTTGTAAATACCCTTCATTAGTTTGACCACCAGCTGGTGGGACCCCATGGCCTGTTGTCCTGGAGCTGGTTTTAAATAGACAGGCAGGGCAATTCTAGCTGTGTTGATGGCTCTGTAGCTGAGTCCTTCATCGTGGTGAAGGTTTGCCAGGAATTCCAGTACGTTGGTAACTAGCGGTTGAGTAGGTGGTCCCTGTATCCAAGCAGTACTTCTCCCATTTCTTGATGCTGGACAAGTGCTGTTTTTTAGTGGATGTTCGGAGGGATGCTGACATGGTGTCGACGGTTTGTTCTGATAATCCCAGTCCCAGAAGTGGTTTGTGCAGAATCTGCAACCCAGGAGTTTGATTTTTTCATGGCACGGGTGGCTTGTGCCCGACACTGGGTGTTAATAACTCTGGGTCACTGGGGAATACCATCGGAGTTTCAACAACCATGTCATGGAGTATTGGGAACCATGGCTGTGTAGGCCAGTCGGGTACTATCAAAATACCTGAAGCAGAGTCCATTTGTATTGTGCGTAGTCCCCGACTGATGAGGCAGAAGGGAGGAAATGCATAGAAGAAGAATTTCCCCAATCCAGCGCGAACGCATCTACCACTGCTGCCTCAGGGTCTGGTTCCCAAGCGACATACATAGGTACCTGGTGATTTAGCCTTGATGCAAATAAATCGATATCTGGCGTGCCATATTGCTTTATAACTTTTGCAAATTTTTGGGGGTTTAACATCCATTCGATGTTGTCATTAAATTTACGTGACCTGGTGTCTGCCACTGTATTTAGCTTACCTGGCAGGTAAGTTACTGATAGCCAAATATGTCTTTCGACACACCATTGCCAAATTGTGTTGACCAACTTGTCGCATGATACCGATTTTATGCCGCCCATATGGTTAATGTAGGCCACCACCGTAGTATTATCTATTTGTAACCGTACATGCAAGTGATGCATATTTGTGCATATGCTTTAAATCATAAAAGTCACCCAACATCTGTAGATAATTTATGCCCAGTGTAAGTGGTAACGATGACTCTGGGTTAGTCCATCTACTACTTGTTAGTGATGATAATAGGTTGAAATTATGCCAAACGTTTTTTGCCCACCACTGTAGTTCTGATATTGCTTCAGTGGGTAACTTCATGACACGATCATAATGACCTGTATGTCGTTTTGGTGCCTGTACCTTTGCTCTTTGTAAGTTTTGACAGTGCAAAGGTCCGAATTGTGTAGCCGGAAATGCTGCTACCATTTTCCCAATTACTCTGTTACTTGTCGAATAGTTGGGAGTACGTGGACCATTAATTGTTGCATGATTGTGTCAATTCAACTGTTTTGTCTCTTGGCAATGTTACAGTCACGTAGACTGAATTTATTGTGAAGCCCAAGTAGTCCATGATTATGGATGGCTTCAACTTAGATTTATCTGGATGTAAGACAACCCCAGGGTTTCGAATAACTGTTTGTTAGCTGATACAGCTAACATAGTCAATTCCATGGTCTTGCCTATTTTTTAAGATATCATCAAGATATGCCATGACAATATGTTTTTGTCTTGTGAATATTGCCAGAGCTGGTTTTAGTATCTTGGTGAATAATCTTGGGCTGATGTGAACCCATTGGGTAACGCTTTAAATTGCCATAGCTGCCCCATCCAGGTAAATTTCAGGTATCTGCGATGACCCTTGTGAATGGTACTAAATAGTAAACATCTTTAAGATCAATGCTTGCCATGAAGTATCCTTTGGAAATTAGTTGTTTGGCAGTAACAACCGTTTCCATTTTGAAATGTATATACTTAACAAACATATTTAGTGAAGTTAAGTCAATGATGATGCGACATCCACCATCTTTTTGGGTTTAGTGACGAATATTTGATACGAATTCCAAGGGTTCATGTTTCCCATGATACCCTTTGTAATTAGTCTCACCAGTTCAGCTTGTCCCTCTCGTTTCTTTAACGGAGAGGGAAAATACCCTCTGGGGTAAATGTTGAACTGGTGGCAATTTTTCTAGTATGAATTATATTTTGTATCCACTAAAGCCATTGAGTATATACTGTTCACTCGTGATAGACTCCCGTGCTTCTTAAAACAGGTGTAATCTCCCCCCTGTATTAAGTCTCTATTTTCTATACGTTGGTAGGAACCAGACCCACCTACCTCCATGGTTATGGGTATTCTTCTGTTTCCTGCCGGTCCAACGAGTCTTGCACGTTGTCTGACGTGGCGGTGATGTTGGGGGGTGGCGCATTTTCCATGGGGCCTGCTCTGGGCCCTGGCCTGAAAGGCTTACGGGATTGGCATGCAGGCCCCGAGCTTTCACCAGTACCATGAGGTAGACCCTCCTGGTGGACGCATTAGAGGTACTGCTGACTGGTTTACGTGTGGTGCTCATTCCAGACCCTGCCCTCTTGCGCCGATATTTTGGACACTTCGTCCAGTTTTTTAGGCTTGGTTTGGTAACTTAGCCAGACAGCAGGATCTGTGGTTGTGAGGTCGGCGTTCTCACAGTCCTGTAAAAAAATTTGAGTTGAGGGCAGCTTTTATAACTTCCTGAGAAGTTGCGGAGCACTGCGAACAGTAGGGTCAGGTGTTTTGCCACACTACCCTGACCCTCTGGAAAGAGCATGCGAAAATGATAACCGACGTCAGGGATATCAAATTCATTTTAAGATATTTGGGTTTTTAAAAGCTATGCTCAATGTACCCCCCAATAACGGTGGGCACTTTGAGTAAATGCAATTTAGGGGAGGCGTGATGAAATCCAACACCTCATGACTACCTGTCTTGGAGAGGTTTTTTGAAAAGAACAGGTAGTAAGCTGGCCGCCAGTTGAGACTGAAAAGCCATCTCGCTAGTGGTGGAGCCACATAGCGGCCACACCCAGCAGCTCTTCCTGATCCTGTACCTCAAGCATACTCCCGATGTTGTTCAGCCAGTGACCCCTCTTCTTGACCAGCCCAGCTCTGGTTCCCATCAATCCCTCGACAAGGGAGATGGCCAGTGCTGTTAGGCACTGGAGTGGGAGTGTTAGCTCCCTTGGCGGACTTGCCCCTGCTCCTGAGGCAGTCCCGCTGGAGTTTTTAGCTCCATGACCTTCCTCTGGCTTGGAGAACAGACATTCTTGTTTCTTGTTTGAAGTGCTGATCCCATCTTCCGTGTCTGTCTCCAGCCTGAGGTTGGTCCTGACCTAGTTGTTAGAGGCTGTCTGCCGTTTTCGGGCGGCATTTCAGCTGTTCTCGGGCGGCGAGTCTCCTGGTCGGGAGTCTGCAGGGGTGCCGGCCGGTTTTAAATTTCCCTCCAGTCCGCTGCTGTTGGTCAGACAGCTGTTTTAGCGGCCTGGGCATCAGAGCAGCACCCGTGTCTGTGGACCGCAGCGTGTGCGGTCCCGTTGCCGCCTCTCCCCCTTCCACTGTCGGCTCCTTCCCTGGAGTTGATCGGGGGGCTGCTTCCCTCTGCTGCTTTGCTCCCCCTGGGGAAAAAACAAACGCAAAAAAAAACGACTTTAAACTGAAGGTAAGTACTTACCTAACGTTCCTTTCCTTCAGGCTCGTAGCGGGAGCGCCTGACTCCCGATACGCCGCTGTTGCACTGCTGGCGTTAATGCCGCGCATGCGTGCTGAGCGGGCTCTTCACGGAATCACTCACGTGACTCCGAAGTAAAATGTGGATAAATGTGAGGTTATCCACTTTGGTGGCAAAAACAGGAAAGCAGACTATTATCTAAATGGTGGCCGATTAGGAAAAGGGGAGATGCAACGAGACCTGGGTGTCATGGTACACCAGTCATTGAAGAGAGGCATGCAGGTGCAGCGGGCAGTGAAGAAAGCGAATGGTATGTTAGCATTCATAGCAAAAGGATTTGAGTATAGGAGCAGGGAGGTTGTACTGCAGTTGTACAGGGTCATGGTGAGACCACATCTGCAGTATTGCGTACAGTTTTGGTCTCCTAATCTGAGGAAAGACATTCTTGCCATAGAGGGAGTACAGAGAAGGTTCACCAGACTGATTCCTGGGATGTCAGGACTTTCATATGAAGAAAGACTGGATAGACTCAGCTTATACTCGCTAGAATTTAGGAGATTGAGGGGGGATCTTATAGAAACTTACAAAATTCTTAAGGGGTTGGACAGGCTAGATGCAGGAAGATTGTTTCCCGATGTTGGGGAAGTCCAGGACAAGGGGTCACAGCTTAAGGATAAGGGGGAAATCGTTTAAGACCGAGATGAGAAAAACATTTTTCACACAGAGAGTAGTGAATCTCTGGAACTCTCTGCCACAGAGGGTAGTTGAGGCCAGTTCATTGGCTATATTTAAGAGGGAGTTAGATGTGGCTAAAGGGATCAGGGGGTATGGAGAGAAGGCAGGTACGGGATACTGAGTTGGATGATCAGCCATGATCATATTGAATGGCGGTGCAGGCTCGAAGGGCCGAATGGCCTACTGCTGCACCTATTTTCTATGTATCTATGAAGTAATTTGGTGAGCCCCACTTCTCCTCCTAAATGACAAACCTCTTTCACTTCAAAACTTTATAGCAGCTACAACTCTATTCAGTACTTCAGAATAGTACTGTGTTGTTTTTCTTCTCTGCCCTTCAAGTTACTGATCCACAGTATTTCTATTTGACTTTCTTGTTATCCAACACAACAGCGCCCTCCTATGTTCCATGCTGTCTTCATGATGCTCCAGAGCTCTGAGTACATTCACCCAGTCAAAAAACCCTCCTGTTGTATGTGATGTTTGGCATTTAGGAAAGAGTTTGCAAACAAGAGTTTATACAGCCTTTGCTCTTTGAGTAAACTAACCAGGATCTCATCACAATCTGGCCATTTTGCAATCTTTTTTCAAAATATTTGTTTGAGAAACTTCAGTTTTGCTCCTTGTAAACCCTGCTTGATTCGGTACATACATCATCTGTTTTTTTTTTATTTTGAAAAAAACATATGTCTTGCATTAAACAATTCTGTATGAAATCATTAGACCACCAGGGGCGGGGAGAAGACAGCCCTGCCGACAGTCTGTTCGTACTTTCATCTTTTTGTTATTTTAGTGTTTGTTAAATTTTTTTTTAATGTACTTCAGTTTGCTTTATGTGGAGGGAGGGGGGAGGGGATCGGGGGAAACTTTTTTTCAAGTTCCTACCTTCCTGGAGATGTGATCAATTTTTCGGATCACATTCTCCGGGCTCTGTGGCCTACCATCGATGGAGCTGGAGGCCTCCTCAGACTGTCGTGAGCCCCACCGCGGGGCGTGGACTTAACATCGGAGCAGATCCCTTGCCTGGGATCGCTCCCACCGCGGCCTGCGGACTTATCTCGGGAGAGGCCAGTCGGGAGCTCCAACACCGCGGAAGGTCCGACAGCCCCAACGCAAGGTTTGATCGCCCGGCGTGGGGGAGCTGACATCCCCCCGATGCAGGAGCTGATCTCCTTGACACGGAGGGCCCAAACGCCGCCAGCTACAGGAGTCAAGATAGTCCCGTCAACGGAGGGCTCAAGCCCCCGACCGAGGAAGAACACAAGGAAGGACTTGAACTTTATTTCGCCTTCCATCACAGTGAGGAATGTGTAGGGGTCACTGTGATGGATGTTCATGTTAAATTTTGTTTATGAGTGATCTGTTGCTTTTAATTGTGTGACTGACCTGGCCAATGAAATTCCTCGTATGTTGCAAAACATACTTGGCGAATAAAGTGTGATTCTGATTCTGATTATCAACTGTTACGGGCCAGTTTTGGAGGTCACTGTATTTGAAATCACTGAATTGGCTTCCTGTTTTATATTTCTGCTCAGTCTCTGCTTGTTCCGTGGTACTTTCATGTTGACCACTGTGAACGCCATCTGTATCAAAAGCATCAACAGTGGGCTGAATATTGCTAGAAAGAGCTCCTACGGTTGTGCACTATCAGTGGCTTCAATGGTGTTTTCTTGGCTTGTTTCAACTGCAGGTGTTGACAAACTTGACATTGCAAAATAGTTTGTTAGTTTTTAACATTTAGGAATTTCGTCAGATGGCTTTTCCTTGAGTTTGCATTTTTGGTATCCACTTTTGTGAACTCATTGGTATTCCTCTAGGGCAGTGGTTCCCAACGTGGGGCGTACGCCCCACAGGGGGAATAAAGTGTGATTTTTCTGGGGGGCAATTGTTACGGGCCAGACTGAGTCAGTCTGGATCCAATCATTTTTGGATTTTAATTTTTTGGATTTTCCATATCCGTGGTTTCATGTTTTCAGATGTTATTTTTGAGTAAATATTTTTTGGGGGTAAAACAGTGGTCTTTATTGTGTAGTTTATTACATAATCACCACAATGTTCTTTTGAAGCTTGTTTAAACCAAGGTATTGGCGTTTTAAGCTTCTTCAGCTGAAACGGAGTTCACTTTTTAATTGATAAGAATTATATATCACCACATGGGGGGGGGGGGCATCAGGATTTTAGAGGTGATTAGGTGGGGCATGGCCAAAAAAAGGTTGGGAACCACTGCTCTAGGGTCTTGACCTCTGTTGAAAGGGAAAAAATTACATTAACCATAGCACAACAACCAACTTACAGTGACACTTCACTTTTGCAACATCTGTACTACGAACTCTCAAACTCTGGGATTGTTGAAATATATACAACTAAAAATTAATCAATTTGAATTGTGCGACTATTGTCGCATGCTTTGAAAGGAAAAAAATTTAGGTCTTTTTTAAAAACCCCTTCTCAGAAAGTAAATCTCCTTTTTTTTAAAGATTTACAATAAATAAGCTAAATAGGCTGAACTAGGCTATGTTCAAGTTAGCCTACACTTGGCTAGACTAAGTTAGGCAAAACTAGGCCACCAAAACTCGTAGGCTAAGGTAATGTAACACATTTTTACCATTTACAAGAAAAATTTACAGCCAGATTTATCACTTCTGAGAATTTTTAGATAACAAAGGAATCAAGAAAAAACACAAATAATGCCTACTGTTGATGAAATGCAGTGTGCAAACGCGATAATTCACAATATTTTCAATTACGATATCTGCACGGCCAAGCACTTTAGCTGCTGTTGTTCCTTCAGCTCTTGCTTCTCTTTACCTTCATTTCGCTTCACTTTTGGAATTCTAAAGTTGGGTACATGTCTCTCACACTTACCCCGACTCCCACAATTTTTTTCAGCGCAAAAATTCAACATTTTGGCGGTTTTTAACAGGTAGGAAAGCACACGTTTCTTGCATTGATAACATATACTGGAAGTGACGGATGTCCTCCAGATGGATTGAGCGTCAAGCCCTATGACCCAGTGGCCTTACGTGCAACCCCCTATACTGAAGATATGAAAGTGAATTAGTTGCCAAATTAAACTTCTTTTTATGCTTTATCTGATGGTTAAATTGCAGGCTTGATTTTTAAAATATCAAAATTTTGTAACATTGCTGAGGAATGGATGACGTTTCGGGTCAAGACATGAAACGTCACCCATTGCTTCTCTCCAGAGATGCTGCCTCTACCGGTCCCGCTGGGTTACTGCAGCATGTTGTGGCCATCTACAAATGACGTCACACGCTCCAGACGGCTGTGCGGTCGAATGAAGTCGCGCCTCAACGCGATGACGAGTCGCGTATTTAGCGTGCCAAGGACACGTAAGTGGGACAGGCCCTTAATGGAGTGTCACGGCCGCCATTTGTCAATGCTCCGCTCTATGATCTTTGGCTGTGACGGAACGGCGCTGTGACACGCTGACGCAGTGACGCAGTGCTGCTGTGATGACGTGGAGCCGGGCCCCGTCACCAGGCACCGCGCTGGGCCATGGCTGTCCTCCGGCGCCGCGGGCGGGCTCACTCGGTGTTTAGCCACGAGTTCGTCATCCACAACCGGGCCGACATCGCGGCCGCGCTGGTGCTCATCGTGCTGGGCGGACTCATGTTCGAGGTGGGCCGGGCCGGGGTCTGGGTCTGGGCTGTGGGGCCGGGGTCTGGGCTGGGCTGTGGGGCCGGGGTCTGGGCTGGGCTGTGGGCCGGGGGGGCTGGGCCTGTGGGCCGGGGTCTGGGCTGGGCTGTGGGGCCGGGGTCTGGGCTGGGCTGTGGGGCCGGGGTCTGGGCCGGGGGCCGGGGGCCGGGGCTGTGGGGCCGGGCTGTGGGGCCGGGTCTGGGGCCGGGGTCTGGGCCCGGGGGCCGGGCTGTGGAGCCGGGGTCTGGGCCCGGGGGCTGGGCTGTGGGGCCGGGCTGTGGAGCCGGACCGGGCCCGCGCTCTGTAGCGGAGCCGCCACAACTTTCACAAAGTTGCCCAAACTCCGGGCGCGCCCCCTCAACGCGCGCTCCCGCCGCCGCCATGAACGCGCCCGCGCCCCCGGTGCCAACACAACCCCGGCCTCAGCCTCAGCCCCTTCCCCCGGCCCCAGTAACCACACCCTGGCGGGGGGGGGGGGGGGGGGGGGGGGGGTCGCCACGTCCCCCAGTGGGGGAAGGGAGGGGAGGAGGGGACAGAGCCCAGATCCTCTAAACCTTTCCTATCCATGTACTTGAAGAAGGCTCACAACCCCATCTGTGGGATTCTCTGCCACAGAAGGCAGTGGAGACCAATGCACTTGATGTTTTCAAGAGAGAGTTACATTTAGCTTTAAGGGCTGAAGGAATCAAGGGATATGGAGAAAAAGCAGGAACAGGGTACTGACTGTGGATGATCAGCCATGATCATATTGAATGGCAGTGCTGGCTCGAAGGGCCGAATGGCCTCCTCCTGCACCTATTTTTTTTGTTTCTATGAAACGTCACCCATTCCTTCCCTCCAGAGATGCTGCCTGTCCTGCTGAGTTACTCCAGCATTTTGTGTCTATCTCTGCAAGGAACATTTAAATGCTCTTGTCCCTGCCTCAACTACCTCCTCTGGCAGCTCATTCCATACACCCACCACCCTCTGTGTGGAAAAATTACGTCTCAGATTTCTATTAATGGTGGCGCAGTGGTAGAGTTGCTGCCTTACAGCACCAGAGACCCGGGTTCAATCCTGACTATAGTGTTTCTTCCCACACTCCAAAGACGTACAGGTTTATAGGTTAATTGACTTGGTATAAAAATGTTTTAAAAAATGTCCCTCGTCTACGATAGAGTTAGTGTGCAGAATTCTTGATTAGTCAAGTCAAGTCAAGTCAAGTTTATTTGTCAAGTCAAGATTAGTACTGGTATCAGAGTTTATGGGGAGAAGGCAGGAGAATGGGGTTAGGAGTGACAGATGATTGAATAGCGTTGACTTGATGGGCCGAATGGCCTAATTCTATCCTATCCCTTATGACCTTCTGAATCATTGGTCGGCGTGGGTGGACCCAAGGACCTGTTACCGCACTGTATCTCTGAACTAAACTCTCCTCATGCCTTAGACTGTGCATTCACCCAATCTATTCCCCTCATGATTTTATACTCCTACATAAGATCACCCCCTCATCCAACTGCACTTCAAGGAATCGAGTCCCAGCCTACCGAACTTCTCCCAGTAGCTCAGACCCTTGTGTCCTGGCAACATCCTCGTCAATAATCACTGCACCTTTTCCAACTTAATGACAAAACTGAACGCAATACTCCAGATTGTGATGTATATCAGTTCTGGTTTGTTGTTCCCACATTTTATTTCTGTTCACTTATGGCTGGCAAACAATGTTCCATTGGTTAATGTATTGCTCTAAGGCATTGCTCTAAGGCATTAAAATCCACCAGGAACTGTTTCTGTCTGACGAGGACAATTAGTGCGAAATCGAAGGAAGATTCTTTTAAAGTTGTCAGAAGTAGAAGTAGGTCAGAGTGTTAGGAGCAGTCTCGAGCTCTTCACTCAAACATTGATAAGGAACGGGAAGTTGGGAGCAAAGTGACGGTAAACGCTCTTGTCTTGCACGTAGGGCCACCCTCACACTGAAGGTGATGGGTCTATGGAAAGAAGTGAGAACTTTGACAGGTCGCATTTGGAGTATTGTGTGCAGTTCTGATTGCCCCATTCCAGGAAGGATGTGCAGGCTTTGGAGAGGGTTCAGACGAGGTTTACCAGAATGCTGTCTGCATTAAACAGTATAAACTATAAGGAGAGGCTGGACAATCCTGGCAAAACACAAAGTACTGGACTTACTCAGTGGGCCGGGCAGCATCTGTAGAGGGACTGGACAGACGGCGTGTTTGGTCGGGACTTTCTTCCGACTGGTGCGTTAGAGGTTAATCAAGGGTCGAGTGTTTTATTGTTATATGTCCTGAAATGGAATGAGAGACCTGACAGTAGTCTATAAAAAATGTTGGGAGGCATAGATCGGGAATACAGTGAGTCAGGGAGAAGTTTAAAAGAGATGTGTGGGGAGCAAGTTCTTTACACAGTGGGTGCACGGATCATGCTGCCAGGGGTGGTGGTGGAGGTGTCACGTGTACCAATTAAGGTATAGTGAAACTCGAATTACCATACAGCCATACTAAAAAAAGCAACAAGACACACAACTGCATAAAAGTTAACATAAACATCCACCACAGCAGATTCCCCATTTTCCTCGCTGTGATGGAAGGCATAAAAGTCCAATATCTTTATTCTCCCGTGTTCGGGGCAGTCGAACCATCCGCAGTCGGGGCGGTCGAAGCTCCTGCAGTGGGCGGTCGAAGCTCCTGCAGCTGGCGGTCTAAGCTCCCGCGTCGGGGCGGTCGAAAAGCCTGCGGCTTGGAGCCCTCGATGGCGGTCTCTAACCAGAGACCAGGGGCTGGGCGATGTTAAAGGCTCCCACGGCTGAAGTCCAAAAGACGACCCCCCCCGACAGGGATCGCATGCTCCACTTAAATCCATCCAGTGACTTGGCCTCCACAGTCCTCTGTGGCAGGGAATTCCATAAATTCACAACTCTCTGGGTGAAAAAGTTTTTTCTCTCCTCGGTCTTAAATGACCTCCCCTTTATTCTAACCTACATGTTGTTCGTGAGACCACACTTGTGATATTGTGTGCAGTTTTGGTCATCCTGCTGTAGGAACAATGTCATTAAGCTGGACCGGATGCAGAGATGATTTGTGCGGCCAAGGCTGGAGGTCCTCAGCTATAGGGAGAGATGGAGTAGGCTGGAACTCTATTCATTGGAACGCAGGAGGATGAGGGGTGATCTTATAGAGGTGTACAAATCATGAGCGGAATAGATCAGATAGAGTCATTTGCCCAGAGTAGGTGAATCGAGAAACAGAGGACAAGGTTTAAGGTGCGATGGTAATAGGAGCTTGAGGGGTGTTTTTTCCACACGGGTGGTGGATGTATGGACCGAATTGCTGGAGGATATGGGCTAAATATGGGACACATTGTTGTCATGGACAAGTTGGGCCGAAGGGCCTGTTTGGTAACGTATGACTGACTGAAGCTTTCATTCGTTAATGATTATGTTTATCAAACAGTTGTCCCAGATTGGATTACTGTAGCAAGGTGAGCGATACACAGTTGTGTTCACTGGCGTAGTGTCTCTCCTCGCCGCTGTCTCATTCTCCTCATGGCTCTTCTGTCCCCAGGTCACAGCCAAGACCGCCTTCATGTTCATCTCTCCACAGCACAATGTCACCTCCACCACCCCAGGTAATTGTCCGTGGGGGGGGGGGGGGGGGGGGGGGGGGGCGTGGGAGGAGAGGGAGCTGGGGGGGGGGGGGGGGGGGGCATGGGTGGGGTGGGTTTGGATTGGATGTTGGGGTTTGGGTAACCTGCTGTTGATGGAGTTCCCTGTATGGACCAGGGAACATTTAATGTCCATCTCCCCTGGACTGTGTGCTCTGCAGAGTCTGACCCAGGACTGACCGACCAGGTTCCACTGCCCACCTCGCCCCTGCCATCTCCCTCCCCCCCCCCCCCCCCCCCCCCCGGCTCCTCCACCACCACACCCCCTCCGTCCCCGTCCATCTCCATTCCCCCCCCCTCCTCCCCCCCCTCCCTCACCCCCTCCGTCACCCTCTCCTCCTGCTCCCTCTCCCTGCCTCCCCTCTCTCCTCTCTCCTCCCCCCACCCAATCTTTCTTCCCCTTCCCTCTCTCACTCCCTCTCTCCCCTTTTCTCACCCACTTCCCCTCTCTCTCCCCCTCCACCCACTCTCTCCCACTTCCCCTGTCTCCTCCCCTCTCCCCCTCTCTCCGTCCCCTCCCCCCTCCGTCCCCCCTCCCCCTCCTCCCCTCCTCCCCCTCCGTCCCCTCTCCCCCTCCCCCCCCCCCCTCTCTCCCCCCTCTCCCCCCCCCCCCTCCTCTCCCCTCCCCCCCTCCGTCCTCCTCACCCCCCCCCCCTCCTCCTCCCCCTCCTCCGTCCCACCCCCTCTCCGTCCCCCCTCCCCCTCCGTCCCCCTCCTCTCCTCCTTCCCCTCCCTCCCCCTCCCCCCTCCTCCTCCCCCTCCCCCTCCCCCTCTCCTCCCCCTCCCCCCCTCCCCCCCTCCCTCCCCCCCTCTCCCCCTCCCCCCTCCTCCCCCTTTCCTCCCCCTCCGTCCCCTCCCCCTCCCCTTCTCCCCCCCCCCTCCGTCCCTCTCCCCCCTCCGTCCCCCCCCTCCCCCTCCGTCTCTCTCCTCCCCCTCCGTCCCCCCTCCCCTCCTCCCCCCCCCCCCTCCGCCCCCCCTCCCCTCCTCCCCCCTCCCTCCCCTCCCCTCCTCCCTCCCCCTCCCTCCCCTCCCCCTCCTCCTCCCCCTCCGTCCCCCCTTCCCCCCTCCCCCTCCGTCCCCCTTCCCCCCCCCTCCCTCCTCCTCCCCCTCCGTCCCCCTCCCCCCCCGTCCCCCCCCCCTCCCCATCCGTCACCCTCACCTCCTCCCCCTCCGTCCCCTCACACCCTCCCCTCAACCTCTCCCCCTTCGTCCTCCCCCCCCCTCACTACCTCCCCCTCCGTCCCCTCACCCCCTGCTCGCTCGCCCCCACAGTCCAGCAGTCCACGGCGTGGTGCTGTAGACTCTGCCAGGTTGCCCTGGGCTCACGGCCTTTGGCCCACTACCCGGACTGTCACCTCCCGTTGGGCCGGGCTGAGCCCAGCGTGTGGCGATGCAGAGCCTGGTGTGGTTGCGGCTGGTGTCCTGGCCTGGGTGTGTGGGTGTGGGGCGAGGATCCAGACTGCGGCTTTGTTGGGGTGGTGAGCAACCGTGTCTCTTGTCTCTCCCTCCGACAGATGGGGATGTTGTATATTATGTCTACGGCACCAGTGATTGTGCCACCATCTCATTCTATATCTTCATTACCATTATCTTACATGCTGTTGTCCAGGAGTACACGCTCGATGTAAGTAGTGACTTTGTACACACCTGCTCACTGCTGGCTCAAAGTGCAGGGCGTCTCACCTGGGGCCGGCTGGTGTGAGGAGGGGAGGGGACAGTGGTGATGGGTGTCGGTGGGAAGGGTGAGGTGTGGAGCGGGGGCGGGGGGATGAGGCTGAGGGGGTCGTGCGCGGGGGGGGGTGTGAGGTGAGGGGTGGAGCGGGGGAGGGATGTGAGGGGGTGAAGCAGGTGAGGGGGGTGCGGGGGGGGGTGAGGTGAGGTGGGGGTCGTGCGCTGGGGGGGGTGTGAGGTGAGGGGTGGAGCGGGGGAGGGATGTGAGGGGGTGAAGCGGGGGAGGGGGGTGAGGTGAGGGGTGGTGCGGGGGGGTCAGTTGAGGGGGGTAAGTGAGGGGTAGTGGGGGGGGTGAGGTGAGGGGGGGGTGAGGTGAGGGGAGGTGTGGGCTCGAGGGGTGGTGCAGGGGGGATGAGAGGTGGTGCGGGGTGGTGAGGGTGAGGTGAGGGGGGGATGAGGGGTAGAGCGAGGGGGGGGAGGTGAGGGGTGGTGTGAGGGGCAGTGCGGGGGGGTGAGGGTGAGGTGAGGGGTGGTGCAGGGGGGGGGTGAGGGGGGGGGTGGGGGGGGTGAGAGTGAGGGGCAATGTGGTGCGGGGGGGGGTGAGGGTGAGGGGCGATGCGGGGTGGGGGTGTGAGGTCAGGGGTGGTGCGGGGGCGGGGTGAAGGGGCATTTGGTGCAGTGGGTGACCCCAGTGTGGCTGGGTGTTTGCAGAAGGTGAACAAGAGGCTGCACCTGTCCAAGGTGAAGCACAACAAGGTGAATGAGTCGGGGCAGTTGCTGCTCTTCCACCTCGGCACCAGCGCCTGGGGTATCTACCTGGCCATCACCGTGAGTCTGACCCCCCCCCCCCCTCCCCACCTCCACCCTTGATCCTGTCCCCAATTTCCCCCCTCGACCCCCCCTCCCACCCAAATCCCCCCCACTCCCTCGAGCTCCCCACTGAAGCCCCCTAATCTTGTACCCCTGCCTCTATACATTGATTTTAATGAGCGCGCTGATGGCTCAGGCAGAAGAGCTCAGAGCGTGGATTGGTACGTGCGACTGGGATGTTGTAGCCATTCATTTAGGGCGGTCACGGTGGCACAGCGGTAGAGTTGCTGCCTTGCAGCGCCGGAGACCCGGGTTCCATCCCGACTACGGATGCTGTCTGTACGGAGTTTGTACGTTCTCCCCATGATCTCTCTGAGATCTTCGGTTTCCTCCCACACTCCAAAGACGTACAGGTTTGTAGGTTAATTGGCTTGGTAAATGTAAAAATAGTCCCTAGTGGGTGTAGGATAGTGTTAGTGTGCGGGGCATCGCTGGTCGGTGCAGACTCGGTGGGCCGAGGGGCCTGTTTCCGCTCTAAACTAAACATTTAAGACACTTGGACAGGTATACGGGCAGGACAGGTTTAGAGGGATGTGGGCCAAACGCAGGCAAGTGGGACTAGTGTGGATGAGGCAGCTCGGACGGCCCTTCCTCCCCCCCTCCTCCCTCCCCCCCTTCCCCCTCTCCTGTCCTCCACCCCCCTCACCCCTCCCCTCCCCCCTCCCCCCCTCCAGTGCATGTTGTGACCCTGTCTCTGTGCAGGAGGGATACCTCAGTGCCCCGTCCAGTCTCTGGGAAGACTACCCCCACACACACCTCACGTGAGTGCCTGCTGCGGGCTGGATGGGGGAGGGGTGCAAGGTTGGGGTGGGGGGGGAGGTGAGGCAGTGGGAATGCATTGGGGGAGGTTGTTTGGGAGGGGTGCAAGGTGGGGGGTGGGGGGGGGGGGAAGGGGGTTATGAATCAGGAGGGCTGTGCATGTGGTGAGGGCATGTTCCAGGGGGGGGGGGGGGGGGGGGGGGGTGTGCATGAGGCAGTGGTCGTGCCTACAAGACGGGAGGGGTGGGTGGTGGGCAGCAGTGGTGGTCCCTCCACTGACATTAACCCCCTCTCTCTCTCCCCCCACCCCCCTCAAGATTCCAGATGAAGTTTTTCTACCTGTGCCAGCTCTCCTACTGGCTGCACATGATCCCAGAGCTCTACTTCCAGAGAGTGCGTAAGGTAGGTCCCCACCGCTACTGGCCACTGTGTCCAGGGCACCATCACTGGCCACTCACTGTGGCAATATACAATAGGCAATATGTGCAGGAGTAGGCCATTCGACCCTTCCAGCCAGCACCGCCATTCACTGTGATCATAGCTGATCATCCACAATCAGCACCCCGTTCCTGCCTTCTCCCCATATCCCCTGACTCCGCTATCTTTAAGAGTTCTATCTAACTCTCTCTTGAAAGCATTGGCCTCCACCGCCCTCTGAAGCAGAGAATTCCACAGATTCTCAACTCTCTGGGTGAATACGTTTTTCCTCGTCTCCGTTCTAAATGGTCTACCACTTATTCTCAAACTGTGGCCCCTGGTTCTGGACGCCCCCCAACATTGGGAACATGTTTCTTGCCTCCAGCATGTCCAAATCCTTAATAATCTTATATGTTTCAATAAGTTACCTCTCATCCGTCTAAATTCCAGTCGCTCCATTCTATCAACATATGACAGACCCGCCATCCCAGGACCAGGGACCTGTGGGCACGTCCACCACCACACTGGACAATCGCTCTGTCCACAGAGAGAACAGGACACAGGCGTGTGAAATATAGATAAATATGATTTCTTTCTTATACTCCCTCTTTAGCTCCCTCTATTATTTGAAACATTTTATTATCGATTCGTTTCCCTTTGTCGGAAATTCGATATCATACCCGACGGTTTTTCGTCTTGGCCTTTTTATCTATTTTATTTTAGCAAAAATGGGACAGTAGCTCGACTGTAATTGGCAGCAAAAACAAAAGAATAACTTCCCTCTTTTTGCAAATTAAAGGTGAAAATTATAATCTCAATGGTGGTCCACTTTGGTTTAGTTAATTATTAATACATATATTTATATTATCAAAAACCGGGGGCAGATTTATTATATATATAATTTATTTCCTTATTATCATTAATTATCTAATATATTTGAACCAATATAATAATATTGGTTATAATAACATTTATATTATTATTATTTTATTTATAATATAGATTTTTATTTTATCTGTTCATATCAAAATTTATAACTATAGGTTATAAAAAATATTATTCAGGTACAGCAGGCTAATATATAAGAATAATATTATAAGCCACTTTAAAATATATATTATATAAATCATATAATCAATTATTATTATAAGAATATGCCCAAGACTAATATACTATAATAATAAATTATAATTTATTTACATTATAATTAATATTATTATATTTACTATTTATATATATTATTTAGGATTTAAAACATTATTATAATATTTTCAATATTATTTATATATATTTATATAATTTAATTTTTGCACAAATTTTTTTAAATTTTTAATTTAATTTTTATAATTTTTATAATAATATATTTACATAATTTTAAGTTTTAAAAAAAAAATATATTATTTAAATTATAATATTATACACATAATTTATTATACAGTGGTTAAAAATTAAAATAATAAATATATGGTTATTTAAAAATTTATTTTTATTTATTAATATTTTATTTTCTTTTTTAAAATATTATTTTTTTTTTTATTTATATAATAATATTAAAATATATATATTTGTTTTATTTCTGCAATTGATTATGCCATAAATATTATTTTATATATACAATATTAATTTTAATATATTATTATACGATAAGGCAGCATAATTATATTAATAAAATATAAAAATTTATATATGTTTTAATAGATTATATAAATATATATAATATATATATAAATTTATATAATATATAACACACATTAACATATTACCCCATCCATTTATATATATATATAAGAGGTAATTATTTTTTATTTAATTTTTTATTATTATATTTATATTTTATAAATTTTGAATTATATATAAAAATAATATTTTTTTAATAAAAACATTTTAATGTTAATATTTTTTTTTATTTTTATTCATTTAAATATATCAATATTTTATATATTTTTTATTATTTATAATATATTTATATTACAAGGTTAAAAAATTATTGAAATTGAAAATATAAACATGAATTTATTAAATTTGAATTTTAATTTTAAGGAATTTTTTATTATTTATTATATTTTTATTATTTTTATTAATGTTTTTTTTAAATAGAAAAATTATATTAATATTATTTTTATAAAAATTTTTAATAATTTATTATTTTTTTTTATTTTTTTAAATGTTTAAATACTTTTATTTGATTATTATTAATTTAAAAGTGGGTTAATGGTATAAATTATTATTAACCATATAAATATTATTAATTTTTATTAATATAATATAATTATAAAAATTGATGTTTAAAAAGGAATATAATGATATTTTTTGCATTGTAAAAATAAATTATAAGATAATTGTAATAATTTTTATTTACTAGTTTTAAAAATTTAACCGAAATATTTACCAATAACAAAGTTTATTTATTTAATATAATTTTAATATAAAATTTTAATTTTTATTGATTCATAAAATATAAAGGACAAGGTCCAGGACAGGATTCAGGTAGTTATTAACTGATTTTAAAAAAAAAAATTTATTGGAATATTTTATTTTATATTATTAACAATTTATGCAAGTCAGGTTCAAATTAGGTTTATATATTTGATTTAAAATAAGCAAAAATATTAAATCAATATTTAATATTCCTAATCTATTAAGATTATAATTAATTTATATAGAATAAAAAGTATACAACAAATTAAAGACTAATTTAGTATTTTGATACTGGATTTTTAGAAATGGAGGATTTTCTCAGGGGCCAGAGTAAATATGTGATTTAAGAGATATAGTAAGAATAGAGCCTAGGAGTGCAGAAGGATTTGGGGCCAGTATGGAGGATGAATTTCTATGCAGGCCATTTTATTTATATTTTATTATCTTTTTATATGGTCCGACTGATGGTAGACCAAGCTAAAAATTTTCTTTGCTTTATTTTACTAACCATTTTATATAGTTTTGTGAATTGCGGGGAGTAACCATTGGCAGGCCAACATTAGAGCCTCCCCTGTCTGGATGAACCATCCCTATATCTTAACTCTATAAATAAGTACTCAATCTGAATGGCGGTTTTTTTTCTTTTTGGGGGTGATTTCACATGGCTTGCACAATTAATGACCCCTGTGCAGGATTTTCTATGGGATTCAACGTACTGGAAGCTGGATGCAAAAGGGAGTGGGGGCCACCTCAGGCAGAGAGTTGTGAATTTTATTAACACTGGATGATTGTTAATAGATGGCTCTAGGGGCTAGTGAGTCCAGGGATACGAAGGCAGGCACGGGTTACTTGATAGGGGATGAGCAGTCTTGATCATAAGAATGGCGTGCTGGCTCGAAGGGCCGAATGGCCTCCTCCTGCACCTATTTTCTATGTTTCTAATCACACTCGCCCTCGGTCACCAGCAGAGTTATGGAAATTGTTGGCAACGGTCCTGGCGACCGGCTCCTCCTGTAACCTGGAGAAGGGTCTCGACTCGAAACGTCGCCCATTCCTTCTCCGCAGAGACGCTGCCCGTCCCGCTGAGTTACTCCGGCTTTTTGTGTCCACCGGACCTTGAACCTCAGTCAGGACCACTCATAGATTCACGCAGCACGGAAACAGGCCCCTCGGCCCAACCTGCCCACACTGACCAACATGTCCCTTCTCAATCACACAATGTGGGTGGCATTGTTGACCAATAGATGGTTGGCAGAAATGACAGCAGCATCTTGATCGTTTGGGCAAGTGGGCAGAGCTACAGTTACTGGAGTTGAATGCAGATAAGTGTGAGGTGTTGCATTTTGGAAATTGACACCAGGGCACGACCTTCACCATGAATGGCAGGGCCAGGGGGGTGTTGTGGAGCAGAGGGATCTACAAGTACAGGTACATAATCCCTTGAAAGTGGAGTCACAGGTAGATGGGATGGACAAGATGGCCTTCGGCACATTAGCCTTCATCACACAGGGTATTGAGTGGGGAATTTGGGATGTTTTGTTGTACTTGTACAAGACGTTAGTGAGGCCGCATTTATAGTATTGTGTTCAGTTTCGGTCACCATGCTATAGGAATGATGTTGTTAAGATGCAGTGAATACAGAGAAGATTTACGAGGATATTGCCAGGACTAGAGGGTGTGAGCTTTCGGGAGAGGTTGAGGAGGCTGGAGCGCAGGAAGATGAGGGGGTGATCTTATAGAGGTGTATAAAATCAGCGGGGAAATGCAGTCTTTTACCCAGAGCGGGGGAATGGAAAACCAGAGGACATGGGTTTAAAGTTTGAATAGAAAAGAGAGAAAGATAGAAAAAGTAGAAAGATTGAATAGGAACAGGAGAGGTGATGTTCACACTTGGGGGGGGTATATGTAATGAGCTGCCAGAGGAGGTAGTTGAGGCAGGTACTATAACAGCATTTTAAAACGCGGTACATGGATAGCACAGGTTTAGAGGGAAATGGGTCAAGCACAGGCAGGTGGGACTAGTGTAGATGGGGCATGTTGGCCGGTGTGGGCAGGTGGGACTAGTGTAGATGGGGCGTGTTGGCCGGTGTGGGCAGGTGGGACTAGTGTAGATGGGGCATGGTGGTCGGTGTGGGCAGGTGGGACTAGTGTAGATGGGGCATGGTGGCCGGTGTGGGCAGGTGGGACTAGTGTAGATGGGGCATATTGGCCGGGGTGGGCAGGTGTGACTAGTGTAGATGGGGCATGTTGGCCGGTGGTGGGACTAGTGTAGATGGGGCATGTTGGTCTGTGTGGACAGGTGGGACTAGTGTAGATGGGGCATGGTGGCCGGGTGTGGGCAGGTGGGACTAGTGTAGATGGGGCATGTTGGCCGGTGTGGGCAGGTGGGACTAGTGTAGATGGGGCATGTTGGCCGGTGTGGGCAGGTGGGACTAGTGTAGATGGGGCATGGTGGCCGGTGTGGGGCAGGTGGGACTAGTGTAGATGGGGCATGGTGGCCGGTGTGGGCATGTTGGGCCGGGTGGGACAGGTGGGACTAGTGTAGATGGGGCATGTTGGCCGGTGTGGGCAGGTGGGACTAGTGTAGATGGGACATGTTGGCCGGTGTGGGCAGGTGAGACAAGTGTAGATGGGGCATGGTGGCCGGTGTGGGCAGGTTAGGCCAAAGGGCTTTTTACATGCTGAATTATCCTGACTATCTGCATATTTTACATAGATAGATATTGTATTGTACCCGCTGCCTTTGTGTGGCTCCGTGTGTGTCCCTGTGTGTGTGCGCGCGCGTGTGTGCGTGTGCTGCGTATGTGTGTCCCTGTGTGAGCACTGCGTGCGTGTGAGCTGTGTCTGTATGAGTGTGAGCCACGTGCACGTGTACAAGTGAGGTTTGTACGAGTGAGCTGTATGTGTATGAGCTGTATGTGTGAGCTGTCTGTATGTGTGAGCTGTATGTATGAGTGAGTTGTGTGTATGTACGAGTGAGCTGTGTGTGTGTGTGTGTGTATGTGAGCAGTGTATGAGTGTGAGCAGTGAGTATGTATGAGTGTGAGCAGTATGTATGAGTGAGCTGCGTGTGTATGTGAGTGTGAGTAGTGTATTAATGTGAGCAGTGTGTGTATGTGTAAGCAGCGAGTATGTGAGCAGCGAGTGGGCTGTGAGTGAGGAATATGCATGCGAGCTGTGTATGTATGAGTGTGAGCAGTGTGCAGGTGTGCGTGTGAGCAGTGTACGTGAGTGTGAGCTGTGAGTGAGCAGTGTGTCAGTGTGAGCAGTGCGTGAGCATGAGCAGTGTGTGTGTGTTGGTGCTGATGTGGTGTGTTTTATGTACTAGGAGGAGGTGCCGCGGCAGCTGCTGTATATCGGCCTGTACCTGGTACACATCGCGGGTGCCTATCTACTCAAGTAAGTCTGGGCCGGGGAGCAGTGGGGCACGGATACACACGGTGACACTCCCCCTCCTCCCAAAGCCTGACCTGGCAGGGGGGGGAGGGTTGTAGGGGGGTATCGCACTCTCTCTGCCCCAGCCTGACGCGGGGGGTGGGGGTGGGGGGGGGGGGGGGGGTGGGTGTAGTGTGGTGTGTAGGGGGGGGGGTGAGGTTTGTTGATGTGGGGGATAACGCCACTCAGGGTAACGCACGCACTCTCTCTCTCTCTCTCTTCCCCAGCCTGACGCGGGCAGGGCTGGTGATGGCGGTTCTACAGAGCGTGGCAGAGCTGGTTTTTTCCACATGGCCCGGCTGCAGTACTTCACCAACCCGGACAGGCAGGCGCTGTGAGTGGGGGGCACGTGGACAGGGGATTTGGTGGGTGGGTGCACTGGCATGGAGACGGGGGGGGGGGGGGGGATGTTTGGGGAGGGGGGGAGGGATGGTGCGGGGTGGTGATACTGAGATGGGGGAGGGAGAGCGGTTGTGGAGGGCCATTAGAGGAGTAAGCAGTGGATGGGGGGTGTAGCAGTAGGAGGCGATCTTAGTGTGTGGGGGGGATGTCTGAATGTGTGGGGGGGATGTCTGAGAGCGGGAGGGATTTTGATTGTGGGAGGGGGGGTGGCTGTGGGTGATGCTGGTGTGTGGTGTGTGTGTGGGGAGGATGTTTGAGTGTGGGGGTGATGTTTGTGAGTGTGTGTGTGGGGGGGGGATGTTTTGAGTGTGGGGGGTGATGTTTGTGTGTGTGGGGGGGGATGTTTGTGTGTGTGTGTGTGGGGGGGGGGGGTGTGGGTGGCTGGGAGTGCTGGGTTGGGGGAGAGTGCTGACCGCTGCTCTGTGCCGTGACCCAGGTTTGGTGTGTGGGCCGTGGTGTTTGTGTTGTGCCGTCTGGCCACACTCACCCTGGCCGTGCTGGTCATGGGCTTTGGCCTCTCCCGCGTCCAGCGACAGAGTCTCGACATGGAGCACGGTGTCTTCAACACCCTCCCCATCCGGTGAGTGACCATTAACCCCCCTTCATCCCCCCCGGCTAGTCCACCCCCAACCCCCCCCCCCCCCCCCCCCCCCCCCCCCACCAGCTAGTCTACTCCATCCACCCCCCCCCCCCCCACCCACCTGTCCCTACCCTGCCCCCCCCGGCTAATCTACCCAATCCCCCACCCCCCCCGCACCTGTCCCAACCTTCCCCTCCTCCTCCCCGGCTAGTCTACCCCATCCAGAGGGTTACTTGAAGTTAAAGAAGTCAATATTCATAATATAAGCTGCCCAAGCGAAATATGAAGTGCTGTTCCTCCACCCTACCCCTCTCCCCCACCAACCCCCACTCCAACCCCCTGCCCCCAGCCAGTCCACACCCAGACCCCATTCAGTGAATGGTGAGGTTGTGTGTGTGTGTGTAGGCTGGTGTTAGTGTGCGGGAATTGCTGGTCGGTGCGGACTGGGTGGGCCGAAAGGACGGTTTCCACGCTGTATATCTAACTAAACTAAACTAGACTAACTAGGGAGAGAGCAAGGTCTGTTACAGACAACGGGATTGTTGATGTAGGGCAGCGGTAGAGGAGAGCTTGTGAATGATCACTCTCCATGGAGAGTCACAAAGGAAATGGATTTGCAGTTGGTGATTCAGTGAAGGGGGCAGTGAAAGTTCAGTGCGGTGTCCAGAAACGCAGAGCAGCTAATCAATGCCTTGGCAGCTTTAACGGTCCATAAATCCCCTGGCTCAGATGACATTTATCCCAGGCTGCTGGGAATAAGGAAGAGGTTGCTGGGCCTCTCGTGTGGGGGATGTTTAAACACTGGATTGAAGCTGTTACTGGTTACAAGGTGGCTGGAGGATGGTGAATGTGGTCCTCCATTTTTGAGAAAGGTGGCAGGGAAAAGGATTGGTAATTGCAGAGCCATGTCGATCATCAGTGGTGGGGAAGTGATTGGAAATATTCCGAGGGTCGGGATTCACGAGGATGTGGAAACGTGAGCTAACATGGCTTTGTCAAGGGCTGATCCCATCTGACCAAGCTGTCCGAATTCTGTCAACGTGTATGGGTGTGAGCAGGGCAGTAGATGTGGCTTACCTGAACTTTGGTAAAGCCTTTACCAAGATCACTGGTTCAAAAAGGTTAACCTATGGTGAGCGATTGTCGGCACTGGGCCTGTACTCGCTGGAGTTGAGAAGAATGAGGAGGGACCTCATTGAAACATGCAGAATAGTGAAAGGCCTGGATGGAGTGGATGTTTGGTTTAGTTTAGAGATACAGCGCGGAAACAGCCCCTTCGTCCACCCACCAGGTCACCACCAGCGATCCCAGCACACATGCTAACACTACACACACACACATACACACACACACACACACACACACACACACACACACACACACACACACACACACACACACACACACACACACACACACACACACACACACACACACACACACACCAAGGACAATTCCTTTCACACTATACCAAGTAAGCTACAAACCTGCACGTCTTTGGAATGTGGGAGGAAACCGGAGCACCCGGAGAAAACCCATGCAGGTCACGGGGAGAACATGCAAACTCCGCACAGGCAGCATCCGTATTCGGGATGGAACCTGGGTCTCCGGTGCTGCATTCGTTGTAAGGCAGCGACTCTACCGTGACTGCTGTGGAGAGGGTGTTTGCACTAGTGTGAGAGTCTAGGACTTGGAGGCCATGGCCTCAGCATAAAAGGACGTGCCTTTGGAATAGAAGTGAGGAGGAATCACTTTAAGCAGCATGTGGTGAATCTGTGGAATTCATTGCTGCTGTGGTGGCCAAAATGTTGTGTATTTTTAAAGCGGAGATTGAATTGAATACACTGAAACCCCCCTCCCTTTCAGCTCCTGTTCCCCCTTTGTTGTATCCCATCCCCCTCCCTCTCAGCGGTCCCCCCACACCGGGTCCTCCTATGTTCCTTCCCGTAGCAGCGGTGTCCTCACTTCCACGTGTCCGTCCTCGTCCATCAGTCGGCGCCATCGTCGATCGCCGCGCCCACCTCGTCAATATCGACACCGGCTCCTCTCCAGGCACCGTCCCAGGCAGACCCAGCCACCCCCCTCCATGCTGCCCACCCCCCCCCCCCCCCCCCCCCCCGTTCCGGTTGATGGGCTCCAGCCCCCTTGTGTTGTGCCACCTGGCTTCCCCAGTTGATGTCTCCCTCTCTCCCCCCTGCCAGGTTGTCGGTGCTGCTGTCCGTCTGTGCCCCCCAGGTGTGGATGATGTGGCGTTTCATCAACTTCCAGCTGCGGCGTTGGCGGCAGAGCCGGCTGGAGCAGGCGGCACGCAGGAAGGTGGCAGTGCCCACCCGACCCGCCGGGGCCAGGCGGAGGGACACCGGTCAGTGGGGAGTTGGGGGGAGAACTTGGGTGGGGGGGCGAGTGGGGGGGGGGGGGGGGTGAGTGATGGGTTGTGGGGGCGAGTGGTGGGGCAGGTGAATCGGCTCTTTGTAACTCTCTGTAACTCTCGCCCCTTCTCATTTTCTCCCCTCTTTCTTCTTTCCCCCAACCCCCCCCCCACAGGTCAGCATGAGAACGGTTTGATCAAATCTGAGGACGGCTCCTCGCCCCGGACCCGAAAAATCCGTTCCCCCTGAAGTGGGGGCGGGGAGGGGGCTTCTCCCGCACCAGCAGCTGGCCACACAGAGGATGTCTCCCACCTACCCCCTCCCTCCCCACTCTGTGAGCACGTGTCAGGGGGATCTGGGCCGGGGGGGGGTCTCTCCGCTGCTGGCACCCCGCTCTCCTGGGACCTTCCCCCCCACCACCGTGCCAAGCTGCTGGGACCCCCCCCCTGTGCTGGGTGAATGGGTGGGTGGGGGAGGGGGGTGGGGGCAGCATCGTGGCTCCGGGACCCGCGGGGAAACTGTAACCGCATCAATAAACGTGCAGAATGGCCCCACCGTGTGTGTGACCCTCACTGCCCCGGCACCACCAGTCACGCCGTTCCCAATCTATCAGCCCCACTGCTGAGAATGGGGTGAGTGTGGGGCAGCAGGGGGCGAGCTGGGCCGAAGGGCCTGTATCATTCACACACTGCCCCCCTCTCTCTGTGTGGGTCCCAGTCCCAAGACCGGGGGGGGGGGGAGAGGAGGGGCTCATGGTTACCCGGGTAAGTTTGGGGGGGGGGGGGGTCTCAGTAACACTGGTTACAGGGGGGGTTGAAACAGACGTCCAGACAGGGCACTTGATTTAACACTTTATTTAAAGTATGGAGCACTGGTTCCGATTCCGATTCCGGGGAGCGACTGTGCTAAGGTGTGGGGATCAGCAGGGGGGTAGTCGGGGTTGGCCAAGGGGGCTGCACATATCTCCCTGGTACTGGGGAGTGCGGGCATAGCCCTCTGGAGGGGCACAATCATTGCCCTGGCTCTGGGGAGTGGGGATGGTGCATTGGAGCCCATTTCCCTGGGTGAGGGTGTTGATGGCGTACTGGGGACTGCGGGCATTGCCCTGGTACAGGGGTGGGCATGGATCACTCTGATACTGAGTAGGGCAGGGATCGCCCTGGTATCGTGGACTCTGGGTACTTCCCTGGTACTGCGGACTGTGGGCATCACCCAGGAATTGGGGAGTGCAGGGATCTCCCTGGTACTGGGGTGGGCAGGGATCGCCCTGGTATTGTGGACTGCGGGCATTGCCCTGGTACTGGGGACTGCGGGCATCAAGGCCCAGGGGAGTCTGTGTGTTGCGCATGAGCTGTGGGCCACAGATGTCAGCCGGTGGGGGAGCAGGTGTTTTGGCTGGGTCCAGGGGTGTGGGCACCTCCATCTGGTACCTGGGCACCAGCATGTCGCCGGGCAGGGGCAGGCAGGTGTTCCTGGACAGCTGTGCTGCCAGCGGTGAGGTTTCGAGCAGCTGCTGGCACTCTGGGGGCACGGGGCATTCCCCCACGCCCGTCGCCGGTGGGCACGGATCCGTCTCCTCCGCGGCAGCCGGGCTGAAAGAGGCAGAGAGACGGGTGTCAGTGGCAGCGAGCTCGCCCTGGGTGTGACGGAGAGCGGGCAGCGTGAGGGGTACGCAAAGAGTAGCAGGCAGAAGTGGGGGGGGGGGGGGGGGGGGGGAGAGAAAAACTTGGATAGAGAAGATGTTTTCCACTAGTGGGAGAGTCTCGGACCAGAGGTCACAGCTTCAGAGGACGTTCCTTTAGGAAGGAGATGAGGTATTTTAGTCAGAAGACGGTGAATCTGTGGAATTCATTGCTGTAGAGGCCACTCAATTGATATTTGTACAGCAGAGATACAAAGAAAATAGTTGCAGGAGTAGGCCATTCTGCCCTTCGAACCATTCAATATGATTATGGCTGATCATCCACAATCAGTGCCCCGTTCCTGCTTCCCCCCCATATCCCTTTATTCCGTTAGCCCTAAGAGCCAAATCTAACTTTATTGAAACTATTATATGTTTCTATAAAATCTCCTCTCATCCTTCTAAATTCCTGTGAATACAATCCCAGTCGACCCATTCTTTCATCATGTCAGTCCCGCCATCACAGGAATTAACCTGGTGAACCCATGCTTCACTCGCTCAATAGCAAGGATGTCCTCCCTCAAATTAGACCAAAACTACACACAATACTCCAGGTGCGGTCTCACCAGGGCCCTGTACAACTGCAGTAGGACCTCCTTGTTCCTAAACTCAAATCCTCTCTCTATGAAGGCCACCATGCCATTAGCTTTCTTCACTGCCTACTGCACCTGCAGTGACTGATGTACAAGGACACCCAGGTCTTGTTGCAGCTCCCCTTTTCCTAATCAGCCTCCATTCAGATAATAATCTGCTATCCTGTTCTTGCCACCAAAGTGGATAACCTCACATTTACTAGCATCCTCATCACAGCTCACACTGCCACCCAGCTTTGTGTCATCTACAAAATTCCCTCGTCTAAATCGTTAATATATAGTGTAAATAACTGGGGTCCCAGCACCAAGCCTTGTGTCACCCGACTCGTCACTGCCTGCCATTCTGACAAGGACCCGTTAATTCCTACTCTTTGCTTCCTGTCTGCCAACCAGTTCTCTATCCATGTCAATACCCTATCCGCAATACCATGTGCTCTAATTTTGCACACTAATCTCCTGTGTGGGACCTTGTCAAAGGCTTTTTGAAAGTCCAGATACACCACATCCACTAACTCCCTCATCCATTCAACATTACATCCTCAAAAAATTCCAGAAGATTAGTCAAGCATGATGTCCCCTTCATAAATCCATGCTGACTGGCTTTCCAAATGCGCTGTTATAACATCTTTAATAATCGACTCCAGCATCTTCCCCACTACTGATGTATGGCTAACTGGTCTATAACTCCCTGTTTTCTCTCTCCCTCCTTTGTTAAACAGTGGAGTTACCCTCCAGTGGCTACCCTCCAGTCCACAGGATATGATCCAGAGTCTATAGACCATTGGAAATTGATCACCACTGCATCCACGATTTCTAGGGCCACCTCCTTGAGTACTCTGGGATGCAGACCATCAGGCCCTGGGGATCTATCTGCCTTGAGTACGGGTGTCAGGGGTATTGGGGAGAAGGCAGGGGAATGGGGTTGAAAGGGAAAGATAGATCAGCTACGATTGGCGTAGACGAGATGGGCCGAATGGCCTAATTCTCATCCTATGTCTTATGATCTGATAAAAATATCATGAAATGACTAGAGGGCAGAATGTTAAGGTGAGAGGAGCAAAGTTGAAAGCTGTGTGGGGCAAGCTTGTTTACACAGGAGGCTGCAACATGCTGCTGGGGGTGGTGGTGGAGGCAGATGCCATAGTGGTGTTTAAGAGGCTTTTAGACAGGCACATGGATATGGAGGGATTTGGACCATGTGCAGGGTGGAAGGGCCTGTACTGACCGGGCCTCGGAGGCAGCTGCCCTCGCCCGCCCCTGCGACTTCTGCCGGAACGATGCCACAGTCTCGGCCGGGAGGTCAGCAGCGTGCTCCTCGACGTATTTGTACACAAACTCGTCAGCGTCCGTGATGATGAACAGGTAGCCGATAACTGGGGGGCAGAGGGGGAAGGGAAAGTGAGGGGAACACAGCAGGTCGTTACTCTCACAGACCCAGCAGCCACCAACAGGACAGACCCCCTCCCTTCCCACACACATAGATAGGAATAGCTTCTTGCCCCTGCCCCCACACAGACATGTTCTCGCCCCCCTCCCCCCTTACAGGGTGTGGTAGAAGAGTAACTCCTTCATGCTCGAGAGAAGTTCCCGCACGCTTGCGGCCTCAGCATGCTGAACTATTTTCCCTGGTCGGCATGGTTCTTGTTAACTCGTAGTTCAGTGGAGTGGGGTCGCTACGTAGTTACAGGCAGTCAACTTTGCCAGTTGTCTTTTACTTCCTCTTCAACGCGGGTGTGAATTTTAGACAGCGCTCCCCCCGCTTTCCCTGGCCCCCGCCTTTGCGATGTGTGTGTGCGTGTGTGTGCGGTCGGTCGATCCAGCTCGAGATTTTTACAGTGACCTAGGACCATGTGTCGACCATGCTACGAGTTTGTGGCGAGCGCAAACTCCTCTAAACTCGCAGATTAGGTCGCCATAGTGGGACAGGCCCTTAATGGGCAGTAGTACCGGGTCTATCCGTGGGGTGTGGAGAGGCCGTTGTGCCCAGCGGTGTGTGCTAGCCCCTGTACCTTCTACAGTGGAGCCGATGGCCAGGTCCGGGGTGGTGTAGAAGCGAGGCTTGTCGGCGGTGCTGCCGGGTTTGGGGATCTTCACCTTGGACAGGATCTTGCCGCCGGTGCGTCCCGAGTTGCGCAGCGGCGGCTCGAAGATGCTGATGGTGTCGGTCGCAACGTAGAAGCTCAGGATGAAGCGGCGCTGCCGGTCCTCCGGGAACCGCGACTCCTGGGGCGGGCACAGCGCAGCGGAGAGTCAGCCCGGCCCGGACACCAGCCACGCAAGGAACCCCCACACACACTGGGGAACCCCCACCCCACACCGGGGAACCCCCACACGCACACCGGGGAACCCCCACCCCCGGAGAGCCCCCTCACCCCACACACCGGGGAACACCATTATCCCGGGAAACCCCCACACTGGGGAACCGACACCCGAGACACCCCCACCCCTACACCAGAGACACCCCCACACTGGGTAACCCACTAGTCCCGCCCCAAAGACCACACGACCCACAATGACACACAGAACCCCTTGAATCCTTCCCCGTCTCTTCCACCCAGAGTACGGAGCAAGCTGCTCGGCCAGTTTGGCTGTGCTGACCACCGTGCCAGCCTGCACCCCCCCACCCCCCACCCCCACTCCCTGCACATCCAACAGCCTCCACACCACCACAGTGCCTGCCTCCAGTACCACTGCAGTTACCTCCCGACCCCTCCACTCCCTGACCCCTCCACCACTCACCCCCTCTACCTCTGCACCCCCTATCCCCTCAACCACCTACCACAAATATCTCACACCCCCTCCAAACGCAGATGTGGAAGACGCACACAAAAAGCAAGAGTTAGGCCCTGTCCCACTTTCCCGAATTACTCACGAACTCTCCCGAGTTTTCCCCTTGATTCAAACTCGGAGAATTACGGTAATATCCGTTCGTAGATACTCGGGGCTATTTTTTTTAAACTCGTGGACATTTTTCCACATGTTGAAAAAACATCCTGACTTACCTGATGCCCCAAGTTCCTGCGGCTGGCATTACGAGCCGCTACGAAACATCTACGGACTCGCTACCAGCTCGCTACTGACATTCCCCGAGTTCGAATCAAGGGGAAAACTCGGGAGTTCGTGAGTAACTCGGGAGAACTCTTGAATTACCTCGTACTCAGCGGGACAGGCAGCATCTCTGGAGAGAAGGAATGGCTCAAGACTTCTCCATACTGAGACTGGGACTCCAGAGATGCTGCCTGTCCCGCTGAGTTACTCCAGCTTTTTGTGTCCACGTTCGGTGTAAACCAGCATCTGCAGTTCCTTCCCACAAAACCGCAGACCCCCCGCACACTCACCATCCTGCACTCGTATCTCAAGATGACCTTGTCGTTCTCCAGCATCTTGATGAGATCCTTCTTGGGTGCTTTCGGGATCAGCGACAGGCAGTTCTCCACCGAGTCCTCCAGCGACCCAAAGCCGTTGTAGGGCGGTATCCACTGGGGAGCAGATCCGCCGTTACTCCCATTCCACCCCCTCATCACCCCCCCCTCCCTCACTCACTCACCCCCCTCCCTCCTCACGCACCCTCCTCCTCACTCACTCACCCCCTCCTCCTCACTCACCCCCATCCTCACTCCTCACCCCCTCCCTCCTCACTCACTCCCCCCTCCTCACTCACCCCCCTCCTCACTCACTCACCCCCTCCTCCTCACTCCCCCCCCCCCTCCTCCCACTCACTCACCCCCCTCCTCCTCACTCACCCCCCCCCTCCTCCTCCTCACCTCACACCCCCCCCTCCTCACTCACCCTCCCTCCTCACTCCCCCCCTCCTCCTCACTCACCCCCCTCCTCACTCACCCTCCTCCTCCTCCTCCTCACCCCCCCCTCCTCACTCACTCACCCCCTCCTCACTCCTCACACCCCCTCCTCACTCACCCCCCCCTCCCCACCCTCCCCTCCTCACACCCCCCCTCCTCACTCACCCCTCCTCCTCACTCACCCCCCCTCCCCCTCCTCTCACTCCACAACCCCCTCCTCCTCACCCTCACTCACCCCCCTCCTCCTCACTCACCCCCCCCTCCTCACCTCACACCCCCCTCCTCACTCCCCCCCTCCTCACTCACACCCCCTCCTCACTCACCCCCCCTCCCTCACTCCCCCCCCTCCTCCCCTCCTCACCCCCCCCCTCCTCACCCCCCCTCCTCACTCACTCACCCCCTCCTCCTTCCCTCACCTCACCCCCTCCCCACTCACTCACCCCCTCCTCACTCACCCCCCCTCCTCACTCACCCCCCCCTCTCCTCACCTCACCCCCCTCCTCACTCCCCCTCCTCCACTCACCCCCCCCCTCACACCCCCCTCCTCACTCACCCCCCCTCCTCCTCCTCCCGGGGCGACCTTCTCTCTTCCCCCTCGGGTGCTTTCAGGGAGATGTCGACCGGGGGCAGGTCGACATCTCCCTCCTCCCCTCCTCCTCACTGACCGTCCCTCACTCATCCCCCCTCCTCACTCACCACCCCCCCCCTCCTCCTCACCCCCCCCTCCTCACTCACCTCCCCCCCCCTCACGTCACTCACCCCCTCCCTCCTCACCCCCCCTCACTCACTCCACCCCCCCTCCTCTCACTCACCCCCCCTCCTCACTCACCCCTCCTCACTCACACCCCCCCCCCCCCACTCCCCCCTCACTCACCCCCCCCCCCACCTCCTCTCCCTCCCCCCCCCCCCCTCACTCACCCCCCCCCCCTCCTCCTCACTCTCACCCCCCGTCACCCCGTCCCTCTACTCCCCCCTCCTCTCCTCCCGGGGCGGACCTTCTCTTCAGGAGCGGGTGCTTTCAGGGAGATGTCGACCGGGTGCAGGTCGATGCCGCGGACGTTGTCCTGGTAGAAGCGGCGGGTGAACGCGTCGCAGTCGTAGATGAAGAAGCGGCGGCCGAGCACCGTGACGTGTTTGCCCCACCACCAGGTCCCGCGGGCCCAGCCACTCCAGCCACCTCCGCCGCCGACACCTCCAGCACGGCGGCGGGAAGCTGGCTGCGGGCAGAGACGGGGGGGTCAGGGGGTAAGAGGGGGTCAGGGCCGGGGGAGAGAGTCAGGGGGGTCAGGGTGGGGGTCAAGAGAGAGAGGGGGTCAAGCCGGGGAGAGAGGGGGTCAGGCCGGGGGGAGAGGGGGTCAGGGCCGGGGGAGAGAGGGGGTCAGGGCCGGGGAGAGGGGGGGTCAGGGCGGGGTGAGAGGGGGGTCAGGCCGGGGGAGCCGGGAGAGAGGGGGGGGGGGTTGCACTCACCGGGGCGGGAGGGGAGGGGGTGTCAGGGATAGGGCCTGGGTGTGATGATGATGGGGGGGTGTCTGTGGGGGGTGGGAGATGGGGAGGGTGTTGGAGGTCTAGGGGGTCTCTATGCACCGGGGAGTGGGGGTCACGGCGAGGGGGAGGGGAGGGGGCTAGGGGGCCTCTACTCACCGGGGAGTGGGGGTCACGGCGGGGGGCTCGGGGTCTCCACACACCGGGGAGTGGGCCTCTACTCACCGGTGGCTGCTTGAGGCTCTTGGCGAGGCGCTGCCGGCCCACCAGCACAGGGAAGGGGTCTCTGCCGTCGTTCTTCTCGTAGACCTCGCGGATCTCCAGCGAGCCGTCGGCCAGGAAGTAGTGGATGATGTAGCGGCGGCACTGGTCCGGCCCGTCCTCATCCTCGCCCCACAACGCGTAGAAACGCAGCACCTGCCCGCACACACCGGACACCGGACATTAGCGCTCAGGCCAGGGGCGGGGGGCGCGGCACAGGCTGCTCCGGGGGGCGTTAGGAGTCGATGGGATTAGGGGTCAGAGTTGAGAGGTCGGGGGCAGGTATTGCTAGGGGCGGGTCAGGGGTCCGAGGGGTGGCTTGGCGGTCAATTGGGGTTAAGGGTCAGGGATGGGAGGATCAAGATTCAAGAGAGTTTATTGTCATGTGTCCCTGATAGGACAATGGAATTCTTGCTTTGCTTCAGCACAACAGAACATAGTACAAAACAGATCAGTGTGTCCATATACCATAATATACGTAAATACACACATGAATAAATAAACTGATAAAAAGCAAATAACAGATAATGGGTTATTAATGATCAGAGTTTTGTCCGAGCCAGGTTGAATAGCCTGATGGCTGTGGGGAAGTAGCTATTCCTGAACCTGGTCGTTGCAGTCTTCAGGCTCCTGTACCTTGTACCTGAAGGGAGCGGGGAGATGAGTGTGTGGCCAGGATGGTGTGGGTCCTTGATGATGCTGGCAGCCTTTTTGAGGCAGCGACTGCGATAGATCCCCTCGATGGAAGGGAGGTCAGAGCCGATGATGGACTGGGCGGTGTTTACTACTTTTTGTAGTCTTTTCCGCTCCAGGGGTCAAGTGGATTAGAGGGTGGTGTAGAGGACGATGACTCGGGGTGGGAGAGTTAGGGCTCAGGTTAGCGGTGAGGGATTGTGGATCGGAGGTGAGGGTTAGAGGTGGAGGGTCAGGCGAGGGTGCGCTGGGTCACGCACCTGGCGGTCAAAGGTGAGGAACTGCTTGAGTTTGTCGAAGTCCGATGGGGTGCGGTGCTCCCGCGGCGGCTCCTTGCGGCTCTCCATGTACGGGTCGGGTGGGGTGTCCTCTGGGCAGTTGGGCACCATGCCGTGGCTCAGCATGAAGTCCTGGCACCAGACACACCGGACATCAGCCCGTCACCCCCACACCAACCCGTCACCCCGACATACTAGCCCGTCACCCCGACACTAGCCCGTCACCCCCACACACTAACCCGTCACCCCCACACCAACCCGTCACCCCGACACATCTGCCCGTCACCCCCACACTAGCCCGTCACCCCCACACACCAACCCGTCACCCCACACACTAGCCCGTGACCCCGACACATCAGCCCCGTGACCCCACACACCAGCCCGTCACCCCCACACACCAGCCCGTCACCCCACACACCAACCCGTCACCCCACACACCAACCCGTCACCCCGACACACCAACCCGTCACCCCCCCACACACCAGCCCGTCACCCCCACACACCAGCCCGTCACCCCGACACACTAACCCGTCACCCCCACACCAACCCGTCACCCCGACACACTAGCCCGTCACCCCGACACTAGCCCGTCACCCTCACACACTAGCCCGTCACCCACACACCAACCCGTCACCCCCACACCAACCCGTCACCCCCACACACTAGCCCGTCACCCCCACACACCAGCCCGTCACCCCCACACCAACCCGTCACCCCCACACACTAGCCCGTCACCCCCACACCAGCCCGTCACCCCCACACACACGTGACCCCGTCACACCCCGTCACACACCACCAACCCGTCACCCCGACACACCTAGCCCGTCACCCACACACACTAGCCCGTCACCCCCACACACCAGCCCGTCACCCCCACACCAACCCGTCACCCCGACACACCAACCCGTCACCCCGACACACTAGCCCGTCACCCCACACACCAGCCCGTCACCCCCACACACTAGCCCGTCACCCCCGACACCAGCCTAGCCCGTGACCCGACACACACTAGCCCGTGACCCCACACACCAGCCCCCGTCACCCCCGACACACAACCCGTCACCCCACACACCACACCCCGTGACCCCACACACACGTGACCCGTCACCCCGACACACCAGCCCGTCACCCCCACACACCAAGCCCGTCACCCCCCCACACCAGCCCGTGACCCCGACACATCAGCCCGTGACCCCATGACCCCCGACACACCAGCCCGTGACCCCCACACATCAGCCCGTGACCCCCATGACCCCGACACACCAGCCCGTGACCCCCCACACACCAGCCCGTGACCCCGACACACCAGCCCGCGACCCCATGACCCCGACACACCAGCCCGTGACCCCCCGACACACACCAGCCCGTGACCCCCACACATCAGCCCGTGACCCCATGACCCGACACACCAGCCCGTGACCCCACACACCAGCCCGTGACCCCACACAATCAGCCCGTGACCCCAACACACACCAGCCCGTGACCCCGACACATCAGCCCGTGACCCCGACACATCAGCCCGTGACCCCATGACCCCGACACACCAGCCCGTGACCCCCACACACCAGCCCGCGACCCCATGACCCCGACACACCAGCCCGTGACCCCCACACACCAGCCCGTGACCCCGACACATCAGCCCGTGACCCCGACACATCAGCCCGTGACCCCATGACCCCGGCACACCAGCCCGTGACCCCATGACCCCGGCACACTGGGTGTAGTTGACCCGGTACCAGGATTTGAGTATAGGAGCAGGGAGGTTCTACTGCAGTTGTACAGGGTCTTGGTGAGACCACACCTGGAGTATTGCGTGCAGTTTTGGTCTCCAAATCTGAGGAAGGACATTATTGGCTATATTTAGAGAGGGAGTTAGATGTGCAGTTGTACAGGGGGTCTTGGTGGGACCACACACCTGGAGTATTGCGTACAGTTTTGGTCTCCAAATCTGAGGAAGGACATTATTGCCATAGAGGGAGTGCAGAGACGGTTCACCAGGCTGATTCCTGGGATGTCAGGACTGTCTTATGAAGAAAGACTGGATAGACTTTGTTTATACTCTCTAGAATTTAGGAGATTGAGAGGGGATCTTATAGAAACTTACAAAATTATTAAGGGGTTGGACAGGCTAGATATAGGAAGATTGTTCCCGATGTTGGGGAAGTCCAGGACAAGGGGTCACAGCTTAAGGATAAGGGGGAAATCCTTTAAAACCGAGATGAGAAGAACTTTATTCACACAGAGAGGGGTGAATCTCTGGAACTCTCTGCCACAGAGGGTAGTTGAGGCCAGTTCATTGGCTATATTTAAGAGGGAGTTAGATGTGGCCCTTGTGGCTAAGGGGATTAGGGGGGTATGGAGAGAAGGCAGGGATGGGATACTGAGTTGGATGATCAGCCATGATCATATTGAATGGCGGTGCAGGCTCGAAGGGCCGAATGGCCTACTCCTGCACCTAATTTCTATGTTTCTATGTTTCTATGTGACCCCGGTACGGTGACCCCGGTGGGACGTACCCAGGTGAAGCGGTCACAGCCGGTGAGGCGGAAGCGCTTGCCGTAGGCGGTGAAGTCGGTGGCCACATTGAGGTGGCGCCAGTGCCAGGTGTGACCCTGGTCATCCCGGGGCAGCCGCTGGCGGGCGATGAGCGGCCCCTGTGGCAGCCCCGCGTTGTCCACGGTCGGCTCGCTGATGGCGATGCTGTCGTCCTCCAGGTGGTACAGCAGCACGATCCGCCGCACACGGTAAACCTCCGCCGGGGACTCACGCACCGTCTCCTTGAAGAAGCCGTAGAACCGCAGCACCTGCACCAGGGACAGCAGCCGTCACTGGGGAGGGGGGGGGGGGGGGGGGGTGGGGGGGGGGGAGGGCAGTGGGGCAGAGGGGATGAGTGGGAGAGGAGAGGAGACGGGGGGGGGAGAGGGAGAGAAAGGAGGGGGTAGGGGGGAGAGAGGAGGGGGTAGAGGGGAGGGAGAAAGGAGGGGGGGAGAGAAAGGGGGGGAGAGAGAGAAGGGGGAAAGAGAGAGTAGGGGGAGAGGGAGAGGCGGGAGAAAGGAGGGGGGTAGCGGGGAAGGGGGTAGAGAGGTAGGGGGGAGAGAGAGGGGAGGGGGGGGAGAGAGGGGGAGAGGGGAGGGGGGAGGGAGAGGGGGAGGGGGAGGAGAGAGAGGGGGGAGAGAGAGAGGGGGAGAGAAGGGGAGAGGGAGAGGGAGGGGTAGAGGGAGAGAGAGAGAGGAGAGGGAGGGGAGGGGGAGGGAGGGAAAGGGAGGGGGCAGGGGGCGGGAGGGAGCGGCAGAGAGAGATGGGGGAGGGGAGAGGAGAGGGGGGAGAGAAGAGGGAAAGGGGAGGGGAGGGAGAGAGAGGGGAGAGAGAAAGGGATGGAGAGAGAAGAGAGGAGAAAGGGAGAGAGGTGAGAGGGATGGAGAGAGGAGGAGGGATGGAGAGAGGAGGGGAGAGAGAGGGAGAGAGGAGGAAATGGGAGAGGAGGGTGGGGGGGGGAAGAGGAGGAGGAGGAGGGGGAGATGAGAGGGGTGGGTAGTGAGGGTGTTACCTGCTTGTCGAAGGCGACGTGGCCGGGGATGAAGTCGGAGGGCGGCGCCTGCCGGGCTTGTCCGTAGGTGAGCGTGGGCCGGGTGTCGGCCAGTTGGTCCACATCGGCCTGGGACAGCGGGTTGACATGGAGCGGGTCACCGCCGATACCGACCCGCGGCACCAGCGGCAGCGCGAAGCCGTTGCGGTAACTGAAGGTCTGCGGCCGCCCGAAGCGTGACTTCTGCACGACATGGCAATGGATGGTCAGAGGCGGGGAACCGGGGGATGCCGCCACTCCCCCCCCACCCCGCTACACAAGCGCAAGGCCCCTTCCTCTCCCGCTCACTCTCTCCACCGCCTCTGCCCCACCTCCCTTCATCTCTCCTCTCCCCATCCCCACACTTACCCCTCCCCTCTGCTGCCCCCCCCCCCCACCCAACCCATGGTCCTCCTCCTCACTCTCCCAACCCCCCCCCCACCCCCCAACTCACTCCTCTCCTCCCCTCCCACCACACTCCCTCCTCCTCTCACTGTCCCCCACCCCACACCCCTCACTCCCCCCCCCACCCCCTCCCTCCCTCCCTCACTGTCCCCCCAACACTCCCCCACCCCCTCACTCCCCCCTCCTCCCCTCACTGTCCCCCCTCCCCTCACTCCCCCCTCTCACTGTCCCCCCTCCTCTCACTCATCCCCCCTCCACACTCCCCCTCCCCCCCTCCCCCCTCCACTCACCACCCCCCCTCCCCAAAACACCCCCCTCCTCCCTCACTGTCCCCCTCCCACACCCCCCCCCTCCTCCTCTCACTGTCACCCTCACCACTCCCCCATTTCACACGTCCCCCCTCCGAATCCACCCCACTCACTGCCCCCCCACCACACTCCCTGGGCCCCTCCCCTCACTCCCCCTCCTCCCCTCATTGTCTTCCCCACCCACCACACTGACCCCCCCTCCTCCCCTCACTGCCCCCCTTAATGCCACACCTCTCCCCCCTCCCCTCACTGTCCCCCCCACCCACACTCCCATTCACACCCCTCCCCCTCATCGGGGCCCTCACTGCCCCCCCCCACCACACTCCCCCATTCACTCCCCCCTCGCACACTCCCCTCCCCTCAAAGGCAAAACTCTCTCCCCTTCACTCCCCTCCCCTCCCCCTCCCCCTCTGTCCATCCGCGCTCTCTCTCACCCTCACCTCCCCCCCCCCATCTGTCCATCCCCTCACCCCCCCACCCAATCCCACCCACTCTCCTCTCCCCCCCCGGAGCTGTGGGCGTTGAGGGGGTGGGGAGCTGTTTTCTGTCGAGAGGGAGGCGAGGACACGGCAGAGAGGGACGTGACCCCCAGGGGAAGCCTCTCTCCACAGATGCCGAGTGGCCGCAGCGAATGTGGATAGAGGTGGGGGGGGGGGGGGGGGGTGAGGAGCCGGGCGCTGGCGGGGGTTGGGGGGCAACACGCACGGGGTCGGGGGGTAGCCTGGAGTCGGGCCGGGCTCCAGCTCCTCGCTGGCGGGCGGCCGGTGGCTGGGGTGGAGGGAGCGGGGCTGGGGGGCAGATGGCCGTGGGGAGGGTCCGGCGTAGATCACCGCTAATCACCGTGGGGTCGCGGACCGTGTACCCCGGCAGCAAAGGCAGACCCCGGACTGGGTAGCACGACATCCCGGCGCCTGCAACACACGCTCACTCCCCTCTCCCCGCTGATTCTTCTCTCCCCCCGCTGATCCTCTCTTCTCCCGGCTACTCTTTCTCTCTCCCCCTGTTACCCTCCCTCCCTCCAGCCGGTTGCTCGCGTTCCGTTTCCCGCAGTATCAGTCGGCGTTTCCATGGCGACGGTAAACAAACAAACTGGAGCTCGATGTGAGACAGAGAGAGGGAGAGAGACTGGGATAGAGAGAGATAGAGGCTGAGACAGAGGGAGAGAGAGAAACAGAGACTGGGGCAGAGAGAGAGAGAGACTGGGGCAGAGAGAGAGGGAGACTGGGACACCGCTGCCTTCAGGTAGAAGGTACAGGAGCCTGAAGACTGCAACGTCCAGGTTCAGGAATAGCTACTTCCCCACAGCATTCAGGCTATTAAACTCAGCTCGGACAAAACTCTGAACATTAATAGCCCATTATCTGTTTATTTGCACTTTATCAGTTTATTTATTCATGTGTGTATATATTTATACAATGGTATATGGACACACTGATCTGTTCTGTATTCACGCCTACTATATTCTGTTGTGCTGAAGCAAAGCAAGAATTTCATTGTCCTATCTGGGACACATGACAATAAACTCTTGAGATCTTGAGACAGAGAGGGAGAGACCGTGAGACTGGGCGAGACAGGGAGGTGGGGAGACTGGGTTAGAGAAGGGGCGACTGTGAGTGAGCCAGAGATAGAATAATCAGAGCAGAGAGGGAGAGGTGGGAGGGAGCTAACAAAACAAATGTAGAGAAAACTGTAAGTCGGGTCTGAAACGTCACCCAATCCTTCTCTCCAGAGATGCTGCCTGTCCCGCTGAGTTATTCAAGCTTTTTGCGTCCATCTTCGGTTTAACCAGCATCTGCAGTCCCTTCTTACACAAGCCGTACGCTCAGAGAAGGGCTTTAAAGGTATCACACGGTTTGACACAATTCATAAAGTCTCATTGTATGCAGATGACCTGCTCCTGTACATCTCGAATCCAGTCAGCAAACTCCCTGTGATTACGAATATTTTAGAACGGTTTGGTACGTATTCTGGTTATAAACTTAACTACCAAAAAAGTGAACTATTGCCGATTAACTCATCGGCTAAGCAGCTCCCTCGCTCTTTAACCTCATTTAAATGGGCGGAGGACGGATTTCGCTACCTCGGCGTTTTTATCACAATACCTATATTTGATATGTTCCGCACAAACTTCCTGCCTCTGGTTGAGAAAGCTGAAAGAGACTTTGACCGCTGGTCAGTTTTACCGTTATCCCTCGCGGCCCGGATAAATCTGGTCAAGATGGTTGTCCTACCCAAATTCCTGTACCTTTTCCAGCATGTTCCTATATTTATCACTAAATATTTTTTTGATAAATTAGAAAGGAGAATATCTAAATTTTTATGGGGTAGCAAACCGGCCAGAATTTGAAAGACGGTACTACAGTCTCCTAAGAGTGACGGCGGTTTGGCACTTCCTGACTTTAGGCAATACTACTGGGCTGCTAACTTGCAAAAAATCCTGTACTGGATGAATGCGACCACCTACCGACCTGGGTACACATGGAAAAGGCGAGTTCGCATCTCCCGTTGCGGTCTGTCCTATGCTCCCAACTCCCCCTTTCTATAACATCTGTGGGTGCAGGCCCAATTGCGTCCCTTTCGCTCAAGATATGGAGTCAACTTAGGAAAAACTTCGGTTTACAAGGCCCTTCCATCTTGACCCCACTGCTTAAAAATCACATCTTTAAACCTTCAAGTACAGACTCCGCATTCAAACCTGGCATAGTAATGGCATCAGTAGTATCAAAAACCTATACAAGGATGGCATTTTTTCGTCTTTTGCGGAGCTTTCGTCCAACTATAGCCTCCCAAACTCCCACCTTTTTCGTTTTTTCCAGATTAGGGATTTTGTGAAGAAGATATTCCCCCATTTCCCAAATCGTCCCCCTGAAACCCTGACCGATTCCATCCTAGCTCTAGATCCCAACCGGAAGAAATGCATCTCTTTTTTGTACAACTTGTTAGGGTCGGTTATATAGAAACCTCATACCTCATTAAAAGCTGTATGGGAGGGCGAGCTGAATACAAAACTAACAGACGAGCAATAGGACTCTGCCTTGGATTTGATCCATTCTTCCTCCATATGTGCCCGTCATGGCCTAATCCAATGCAAAGTCCTTCACAAAGTCCACTGCACAAACGCAAGGTTATCTAGAATATACCCCTCTGTTAAAGACACCTGCAACAGATGCAATCAATCCCCTGCCAACCATAGTCATATGTTTTGGTCTTGCCCTAAGCTAGCAACTTTTTGGAGGAGTGCTTTCGACGTGCTAAGCAGAGCCTATGGCCAGACTATTCCTCCAAACCCACTGTCAGCTATTTTTGGTATTCCCCCCAACACCAACCTCTCTGTTGCGTTGAAGCGGGTCCTGGTTTTTACAACCTTGTTAGCCCGGAGACTGATCTTGCTTAACTGGGGGCTCACCTGTCCCTTGACACACGCCCGCTGGATAAAGGTGCTGTGGTGCTCTACAACTTAAAGCTTGAAAAACTTAGGTTCTCTCTCAAAGTCTCTACCAAGACATTCCTAGATACATGGAACCCTTTCCTGGAACTTGTTAACTCTCTTAATTTGTTGACTCGTGAGGACTGAGTGCCCTCAATCACTGCTCTGTCTTATTGCAGCTGCTATCCCCTTAACCCCGCCCCCCCCCCCCACTTTTTCTTTTTCATTTTGTTTATCTTATCGTATTTGTGTGGATGTGTACGTATGTGAGTGTTGTTTGTCCCCGGGTGGCGAGGGTGGGTAAGGGTAAGGGTAAGGGTTTTGAGGGTCGTTTACATACTGTTGTACAATTATGTCCTGACTATCAGTCTGTTATCATTGTATGTATGCAAATTGCTGTTAAATTCAAAATTCAAATTTAAAAAAATCAATTACGAGAAATGCAACTTAACCTAAAATAGGTTGATTAAATCTACTCAGATCAAACCAAAAAAAAAAAAAAAAAAAAGAATAAACATAGAAAATAGGTGCAGGAGTAGGCCGTTCGGCCCTTCAAGCCTGCACCACCAGTCAATATGATCATGGCTGATCATCCAACTCAGTATCCTGCACCTGCCTTGTCTGCATACCCCCTGATCCCTCTAGCCACATCTAACCCCCTCTTAAATATAGCCAATGAACTGGTCTGAATTACTTTCTGTGGCAGAGAATTCCACAGATTCACCACTCTCTGTGAAAAAAAATAATTCTCCTAAAGGACTTCCCCCTTATCCTTAAACTGTGACCCCTTGTTCTGGACTTCCCCAACATCGGGAACAATCTTCCTGCATCTAGCCTGTCCAACCCCTTAAGGGGGGGTCATTTAAGAATGAGGTGAGAAAAAACTTTTTCATCCAGAGAGTTGCGAATTTGTGGAATTCCCTGCCACAGAGGGCAGTGGAGGCCAAGTCACTGGACGGATTTAAGAGAGAGTTAGATAGAGCTCATGGGGCTGGTGGAATCAAGGGATATGGGGAGAAGGCAGGCACGGGTTATTGATTGGGGACGATCAGCCATGATCACAATGAATTGCGATGCTGGCTCGAAGGGCCGAATGGCCTCCTCCTGCACCTATTTTCTATGTTTCTGTTTAGCCTTGTTAGTGCCCCAAAACACATTGAGAACACAAAACCATACAACACAGGCCCTTCAGCCCACGATGTCAATGCTGAACATAGATAATAGGTGCATGAGGCCATTCGCCCATTCGAGCCAGCACCGCCATTCATTGTGATCATCCACAATCAGTACCCCGTTCCTGCCTTCTCCCCATATCCCTTAATTCTGCTAACCCCAAGAACTCTATCTAACTCTCTTTTAAATTCATCCAGAGAATTAGTCTCCACTGCCTTCTGTGGCAGAGAATTCCACAAATTCACAACTCTCTGAGTGAAAAGATGTTTCCTCATCTCCGTTCCTAAATGGCCTATCCCTTATTCTTATACTGCGGCCCCTGGGAACAATTTTTCCTGCATCTAGTTTGTCCATTCCTTTAAGAATGTTATATGTTTCAATAAGATACCCTCTCATCCTTGTAAATACCAGTGAATATAAGCCCAGTCGCTCCATTCTTTCATCATATGTCAGTCCTGCCATCCCGGGACTTAACCTGGTGAAGCTACGCTGCATTCCCTCTACAGCAAGGATGTCTTTCCTCAAATTAGACTTGGACAGAGAGAGGGATGCCAAGTTAAACTGTTCTCTGCTGCACATGACCCAATCCATCCATATCCATCTGCCTATCTAGCAGCCTCTTAAACACCACTATGGTATCTGCCATTAAACTGCGCCTGCCATTTCACGATCACACCAACATCAATCAGTCTGAGGCCCAAGATCACGGTGAACACCTCCAGTAATCTGAAGAAGGGTCTCAACCTGAAACGTCACCCGTTCCTTCTCTCCAGAGATGCTGCCTGTCCCGATGAGCTACTCCAGCCTTTTGTGTCCATCTCCAGTGACCTCTGTTCCTCTGTGGGTGATGGCTCCTCTGAAACTCGACAAGTGTTCCCGCCCTCTACCCTCCCACTGCCTCCCATCTCCATCCTCCAGCACCCACCCCCCTCCCACCACCCCCTCCCCTCCCCCTTCCCTCCCAGTGAATGAAACAGCAGCACAATGGAGGTCAGGATGCATTTTATTTGAGGTTACCGGATCCAGAGAGCATCAGCAGAGAGGGCCGGGGTCACCTCTCCCTTGAGGTGGGCAGCGGGGGGCCGTGCCTAGTTGAGGGGTCACCCTCCACCTCGCGATGGGCAGTCGAGCCCCACCTCACTCACTTCAGCAGCTTGAGGTTCTTCATGAGCCCCTGTACCTGCTCCTTGGGGCAGGGCCTCAGGGCCAGGCAGGTGGGGCAGTTCTCCGGCTGCTCCACCCACAGCTTGTGATCCACCTGCTCCTCGGTCAGCCTCTGCGACAGCTTCACCAGGCTCTCCTCATCAGGGGCCTGCACCGGGTAACCAGACAGAGGGTCAGAGCCGCCGCTCACTGCCGGATATCCCAGCCGTCCTGGGTTCCCCCCAGCTAGATCCCCCCTACCCATTCCCCCATGGCTGACACCAACCGGCTCTCCCCCAACTCCCCTGGCTGCAACCCCCCCCCCACCACTCTGCCCCTCCATCCCAGTCCCATGCTCCCTCCCCACCAGCTACTGCTCTATCCAGCTCTATGCCCTCCCATAAGGATCTCTTCACATCCTCTCTCTGTTCCACTTCACTGCGCTCCATCTGATGCCCCCTCCCTATCTTTCTTTCTCCCGCTCACCCCCTCCTCCACTATCCCCTCTTCCCCCACACATTTCCCTCCTCAGTCTCTCTCCCCTCCTTTATAATTTTATACGCTTCTCTAAGATTCCCTCTCATCCTAAATTCCAATGAATACAACCCTGCTCTTTCCAATCTTTCCTCATATGACTGTCCCGCCATCCCAGGGATTAACCTGGTGAACCTATGCTACACTGCCTCAATAGCAAGGGTGTCCTTCCTCAAATTAGGGGACCAAAACTGCACACAATACTCCAGATGTGGTCTCACCAGGGCCTTGTACAACTGCAGAAGGGCGTCTTTACTCCTATACATAAATCCTTGTGTTATAAAGGCCAACATGCCATTCGCTTTCTTCACTGCCTGCTGTACCTGCATGTTTACTTTCAGTGGCTGGTGTACAAGGACACCCAGGTCTCGTTGCACTAATCTGCCTCCTTGTTCTTGTCGCCACAGTGGATAACCTCACATTTATCTACATTATACTGCATCTGCCATGCATCTGCCCACTCACTCAATCTGTCCATGTCACCCTGCAACCTCCTAGCATCCTCTTCGCAGTTCACACTGCCACCCAGCTTTGAGTCATCTGCAATTTGCTAGTGTAAATTTTAATCCCATCATCTAAATCACTTATATTGTAAATAGTTGCGGCCCCAGGACCGAGCCTTGCGGCACTCCATTCGCCACTGCCTGCCATTCTGACGGGGCCCGTTTATTCCTATTCTTTGTTTCCACTCTGCCAATCAATTCTCTATCCATGTCAGTACCCTACCCCCAATACCATGTTCTCTAATTTTGCCCACTAATCTCCTGTGTAGGACCTTATCAAAGGCTTTCTGAAAGTCCAGATACACTACATCCACTGGCTCTCCTTCATCCATTTTACTTGTCACATCCTCAAAATATTCCAGAAGATGAATCAAGCAGGATTTCCCTTCATAAATCCATGTTGTCTTGGACCAATCCTTTTACTGCTATCCAAATGCGCTGTTATTACTTCTTTAATAATTGACTCCAGCATCTTCCCCACCACCGATGTCAGGCTAACTGGTCGATAATTCCCCGTTCTCTCTCTCTCGCTCCCTTTGTGAAAAGTGGGATTACATTAGCTACCCTCCAATCCACAAGAACGGATCCTGAATCTATAGAACATTGGAAAATGATCACCAATGCGTCCACAATTTTAGAGCCACCTCCTTGAGTACCCTGGGATGCAGACCATCAGGCCCTGGGGATTTATCATCCTTCAATCCCATCAGTCTACCCAATACTATTTCTTGCCTAATGCAAATTTCTTTCAGTTCCTCTGTCTCCCTAGATCCTCTGTCCTCCATTACATCTGGGAGATTGGTTGTGTCTTCCTTAGTGAAGACAAAACCAAAGTACCTGTTCAACTCTTCTGCCATTTCCTTGTTCCCCATAATAATTTCACCTGTTTCACCTTCAAGGGATCCACATTTGTCTTTACTAATCTTTTTCTCTTAATATACTTAAAGAAGCTTTTATTCCCCTTCTTTATATTCTTGGCCAGTTTACCCTCATACTTCATCTTTTCGGCCCATATTGCCAATTTTGTTACCTTCTGTTGTCCTTTGAAAGTCTCCCAAACCTCTGGCTTCCTACTACTTTTTGCTATGTTATACACCTTTTCTTTGAGTTTTATTCCATCCCAATCTTCCCTTGTCAGCCGAGGTTGTCTCTTACACCCCTTAGAATCTAATGAAATGATCCTGCATCTTCTGGATTATGCCCAGGAATTCCTACCATTGCTGTTCCACCGTCATTCCTACTAGGATCCTTGTACAGTCGGCCTTGGCCAGCTCCTCGCTCATGTCTTCATAATCCCCTTTGTCTGCTCTCCCCCGTCACTCCCCACTCTCCCCTTCCCCCCACTCCCTCCTCGCCCCCCACACTCTCCCCTTTCCCCCCTCACCTCACCACTCTCCCCTTCCCTCCCTCCCCCACTGTCCATTCCCCCCCTCTCTCCCCTTCCCCATTCTCCCCTCCGACCCCCCCCCCACTCTCCCCTTCCCCCCAAACCCCCCCCCTATTCCCCTCCCACCCCGCACTCTCCACACACTATCCCCCTCCTCCCCACCCTACACTATCCCCACCCCCACTATCCCACCCCCCACACTCTCCCCACACTCTCCTCCCCACACTAT
>NW_026576505.1:0-35000 GCF_028641065.1 Leucoraja erinaceus | reverse complement strand
GTTGATGGAATTTAATACAGAGAAATGTGAGGTGTTGCATTTTGGGAAGTCTAACATGGGCAGGACCTACACAGTGAATGGTCGGCTCTGGGGAGTGTTGTAGAGCAGAGGGATCTTGGAGTACAGGTGCATGGTTCCTTGAAGGTGGAATCGCGGATGGATCGAGTGGTCAAAAAGGCTTTTGGCACATTGGCCTTCATCACATAAAGTATTGAGTATAGAAGTTGGAAGGTCACGTTGCAGTTGTATAAGACGTTGGTGAAGTCTCATTTAGAGTATTGTGTTCGGTTCTGGGCACCATGTTATAGGAAAGATATTGTCAAGCTGGAAGATTCATGAGGATGTTGCCAGGACTAGAGGGTGTGAGCTATAGGGAGAGGTTGAGTAGGCTGTGACTATTCCTTGGAGCGCAGGAAGATGAGGGGAGATCTTATAGAGGCGTATAAAATCATGATGGGAATAGATCAAGTAGACTCTTTCATTTCACTGCACATCTCGTATGTGTATGTGACAAATAAACTTGACTTGACTCTTGCCCAGAGTAGGTGAATCGAGGATCAGTGGACATAAGTGAAAGGTGAAGGGGAAAAGATTTAATAGGAATCTGAGGGGTAACGTTTTCCACACAGAGGGTGGTGGGTGGATGGAACAAGCTGCCAGAGGAGGTCATTGAGGCTGGGACTATCCCAATGTTTAAGAAACAGTTAGACAGGTACATGGATAGGACAGGTTTGGAGGGATATGGGCCAAGTGCAGGCAGGTGGGACTAGTGTAGCTGGGACACGTTGGCTAGTGTGGGCAAGTTGGGCTGAAGTGCCTGTTTCCACACTGTATGACTCTCCCACTCTCTGTCTTGGTGTGCAGGACATGCAGGAGCTGCTGGTGCAAATGGGGTCGGGCTCCGTCCGGCAGCCAGGCCAGGAGGAGCTTGCTGCTGCCGTGCTGAGGGAGAAGCTGGCTCCACTCCGAGGGTTTGCCCAGGTCTACCGCCTGACAGGTGAGGGGTGGGCACAGAGCTCCCTCAGACCGGGGGGGGGGGAGATACCGGCAGCTCCCCCCCCCTCCCACTGCATGGAGATACACTGGGGGGGGGGGAGGTGTGAAACTGGGGGAAGGCGTAGGGGTGGTGGTGGTGGGGGAGTGAGGGGGAGTGCTGGCTGCCACTGACGGGGTGCTTCCTCTGCAGGGATCAGCGGTGAGCTGCGAGACTCCAGCACCATGAGCGTCTGCATCCACACTGCGTACGAGGGCACCTACCTGGACTCCTACCAGCTGGACATGCGGCTGCAGCAGCCGCGCAAGCTGCTGCGCCACAACCTGCCTGCCTGCATCCCCCTGCAGCAGGCGGCTGGAGAGCTGCTGCAGCGCGACCTGCCGGCGTTCCTGGAGGCTGTGCACGGCATGCTGAACGCCTACGTCAGCCGGCGATACCAGCTGCAGCAGATGCAAGTAGGTCCTTCCCTCCCTTACCCCACTGCTCCCTGCATGTCCGCATACCTCTTCACCCTCTGCCTGTTGGTGTAGGTTAGTGTCGGGCTGCGTACTGACGTGTGGATGTAGCTGGCCCAGTGCTCCCCCAGGCAGCCTGTAGCAGTCAGTGTGCCCCTGGAGTGTGTGCGAATGCAGCTCGACTGGGTGTGTGAAGGGGCCGCTCCTCCAGTTGTGGCCTCTGACCTTTGGGCAGCGGGTGGAGTCGAGGGCTCCCTCAGTGGCCCACTCCTGATGCGGGCACTAGGCATGGATGTTGTGGATGCGCTGAAACAGGCCCTTTGGCCCACTGAGTCTGTGCCAACCATCGATCCCCACACATGGGGTGCCAGAGCCCTGGGGACCGGCAGTGGTGGTCTCTGGGAACCCTAGGGTCAGTGGGCATGGAGAGCTGGCATGTGTCCAGACAAGGAGGGGAGCGGTTTAGAGATACAGCGCGGAAACAGACCCTTCAGCCCACCGAGTCGGCACCGACCAGCGATCCCGGCACATTTACACTATCCTATACACACACACACACACGAGGGACAATTTACACTTATACCAAGTATACAAACCCAAGCCAATTAACCTACAAACCTGGACATCTTTGTAGTGTGGTTGGAAACAGAATGGTCTCGGAATAAACCCACGCGGGTCACGGGGACAATGTACAAACTCCGTACAGACAGCTCCCGCAGTCGGGATAGAACCCTGGTCTCTGGCGCTGTGAGGCAGCAACTCTACCGCTGCACCACCGTGATCACCAAATGGGTTGGCACAAGTGGGCCTGGGGGCAAAGGTGGGCAGGGTGAAGGAAACTGTCAGAGTGTGCCATGTGCGGGCGGGTGTGTGATGTGTACCCGCTGACACCAGTGCTGTGTGGCATGGTGTTCCAGACCAGGGGTGAAGGACACTGTCCGAGTGTGCTACCTGCGGGCGGGTGTGACATGTACCCACTAACACCAGTGCCCTGTGCCAGGAACACTATGACTGGACCAGCCAGATTCGGAAGAACACGGCGTACAACCTGCTGAGGTTCCACTACCCCGTGGGGGATGGGGAGACAGAGCAGGACATTCGGGTGAAGCTGGTCTACGAGGATCTCAACAGCTGCCTTCCCACCAGAGTCACCGTCACCTGCACCGGTACATGTGGAGCGGGTCACAGTCGGGGGAGCTGTACGGCACGACAACAGGTGCACCCAGTAATGGCATTGTGGTCAGCTCCAGCATGATGGGCCGATGGGCCTGTGCGGGTGCTGTACTGTGTTCTATCATCGGCCCCATGTACCCTGACCTGCAAACTTACTAACCAGCCCCTCCACCTCCGCTCAGTCTGCCAGGGCCTACGCAATCTCCCGGTTGCCAAACACCCTCACTCCCCCTCCCATTCCCACTGACCTTTCTGTCCCGGGCCGTCTCCACTGTCAGAGTGAAGCCCCAGCGCATATTGGAGGGACAGCACCTCATATTTCGCTTGGGTAGTTTACACCCCAGCGGTATGAACATTGACTTCTCTAACTTCAAATAGCCCTTGCTTTCCCTCTCTCTCCATCCCTCATCCTTCCTAGTTCTCCCACCAGTTTCACTGTCCTTCTGATTAATTTTGCTGATTGTATGCCTCGCTGTCACCTTCCCCTCAGCCAACAATGATCCATTCTACATTTTCTAGAGCACAATGCCTTTGATCTGACGTTTTCACACCTTACCCTTCCATATCTCTAGTCTCCCCCTCCCCTGATTCTCAGTCTGAAGAAGGGTCTCGACCCCTTAACGTCACCCATTCCATCCCTCCAGATGTGGGGAGGGGAGAGGGTTCTGAAGATGCAGGTTTGATAGAAACATGAAAATAGGTGCAGGAGGAGGCCATTCAGCCCTTTGAGCCAGCACCGCCATTCATTGTGATCATGGCTGATCATCCACGATCAATAACCCGTGCCTGCCTTCTCCTCATATCCCTTGACTCCACTAGCCCCTAGAACTCTACTATCTAATTCTCTTTTAAATCCATCCAGTGAATTAGCCTCCACTGCCCTCTGTGGCAGGGAATTCCATAAATTCACAACTCTGGGTGAAAAAGTTTTTGCTCATCTCGGTTTTAAATGGCCCCTTTATTCTTAGACTGTGGCCCCTGGTTCTGGACTCACCCAACATTGGGAACATGTTTCCTGCATCTAGCTTGTCCAATCATTTTATCATTTTATATGTTTCTATAAGAGCCCCTCTCATTCTTCTAAACTCCAGTGAATACAAGCCTAGTCTTTTCAATCTTTCCTCATATGACAGTCCCGCCATCCCGGGGATTAACCTGGTGAACCTACGCTGCCCTGCTTCAATAGTAAGGATGTCCTTCCTCAAATTAGGAGACCAAAACTGCACACAATACTCCAGATGTGTGTTGTGTATGTATGTTGCCCTGGGGCGGTGAACTGTGTGTGTGCATGAGGTGGAGGAGTATTGACACTGTGTTTATTCAGGGTGGAACACAGTGTGAGTTAGTGCAAGGTGCAATGCTGGTGTTGTCCATTGATCTGGATGCCAGCGAGTGGGCGTGAGATGGGTAACACTGCAGCGCCAGGCTGAAGTGGGCAGGGGTATCTCTGTGGTGGTGGGGGGGGGGGGGGGGGGGGGGGGGGCATGGGGGGGAGGGGGGGAGATTCCCGCTGACTGCAATCTCTTCCCTGCACTCCAGGAGCGGCGGAGGAGGGCATGCAGGAGAAACTGGAGCATCACCGGCAGTTGTTCCTGAGCCAGCACCTGCACCGGGCACTGGAGAGCATCAAGGACCAAGGGGGGGGCAGTACCAAGCTCAGTAATGGAGGGGGCGGGGTGAGGGAAACGCCGCACTGTGGGAGGGGGGGGCGGGGGTGAGGGCGGCACTGGGGGGGGGGGGGGGGGAGGGAGACCGCACTGGTGGGGGGTCGGGGGTGGGGAGCACCGCACTGGGGAGGTCGGGGGTGGATCGCCGCACTGTGTGGGGGGTCGGGGGTGAGGGAGAGCACCGCACTGGGGGGGGGTGGGGGGGGGGGGGGTGAGGGAGCACCGCACTGTGTTGGGGGGGCGGGGGTGTGAGGGAGCACCGCACTGTGTGGGGGGGTGGGGGTGGGGGAGCGCCGCACTGTGTGGGGGGGGGGGCGGGGGTGAGGGAACACCGCACTGTGTGGGGGGGCGGGGGTGAGGGGAGCGCCGCACTGTGTGGGGGTGGGGGGTTGGGGGTGAGGGAGCGCCGCACTGTGTGGGGGGGTTGGGGGTGAGGGAACACCGCACTGTGTGGGGGGGTTGGGGGTGAGGGAGCGCCGCACTGTGTGGGGGGTTGGGGGTGAGGGAACACCGCACTGTGTGGGGGGTTGGGGGTGAGGGAACACCGCACTGTGTGGGGGGTTGGGGGTGAGGGAGCGCCGCACTGTGTGGGGGGGCCAGGGGGGTGAGGGACCGCACTCGGGGGTGAGGGAACCACACAGGGGGGGGGGGGGGGGGGGGTGAGGGAGCGCCGCACTGTGGTGGGGGGGGGGCGGGGGGTGAGGGAGCGCCGCACTGTGTGGGGGGGGGGGGGCGGGGGTGAGGGAACACCGCACTGTGTGGGGGGGCGGGGGGTGAGGGAGCGCCGCACTGTGTGGGGGGGTTGGGGGTGAGGGAACACCGCACTGTGTGGGGTCGGGGGTGAGGGAACGGGAGGAGGAGCCATCTTGGGGAGCGGCTGCTAACCAGCAGCCGTCCGTTTACTTTGCTTTTTAAAAAAAAGTTTTTAGTAAATCCTGTGTTTCGTCCGTTGGAGAAATGGACTTTTTAAATGTGGGGGGGGGGGGGGAGGGGGCAATTTTACTTCTAGATCCCTACCTGGTCAGTGAGGCAGCTTTTTCTCCGGGCTGCCCATCGACCCGTCCTCGTGGCCTACCAGCGGGCTTGGAGCGCCGTTTCCTGGCAGGGACCGCCCAGCACCTCGGCCTCGGTGGCGGCGCAGTGCTGGGGCGCTGTCGCAGAGCGGGCGATGCCTTGCCTGGGTCGCCGCGCTGGATTGACGCGCTGGAGCTCTGGTGAGCTGTGTCCGCTGTGTTCGACACCTCCGGGCTGTGGGTCTGCGGAGTGGAGCGGGCGGCGCCGATTTCAACATCGGGAGCCTGGGAGCTCCAGGCCGGCGTGGCCTTGTCGGCTTCGGAAGCCGCGGTCTCCAGCTAGGAAGCGGCCGTTCCAGGTGGCCCAGCCGCTGAGAGGACTCTCTCGATGCCGGGGCAAGACCACCCGGTGAGAACGGCCAGGAACATCGGGCCTCTGTAGAGGCAATTGCGGTGGCCTCAATAGGCCTGACTTTGGGTGAACTTGGGGTTGGGGACTGGACATTGTGCCTTCCCCCACAGTGGTATCCATTGTGGGGGAATGATTTTTTTTTGTCTGTAATGTAATCCTGTTAGTCTGTGTCCAAGATGGCTGCCGTGAAGGGAGAGTGGACGCTGGCGCGCTTTAGCTGCCGCTGCTCTCTCTTCACACTGTGTTTTTGATTTTTTGTTTTTGGACTGAATTCTGTTTTTAATTTGTGTTTCTGTGATGTCTTTATTATTTATTTTATTCTGATTATATGTTTATATTCCTGTTAATCTCTGTAAGGTGTCCTTGAGATTTCTGAAAGGCGCCCAACAAATAAAATTTATTATTATTATTAACGCCGCACTGTGGAGGGGGGCGGGGTTGAGGGAGCGCAGCACTGTGTGGGGGGTCGGGGTGTGGGAGCGCCGCACAGCAGGTGGGCTTTCAGATGCGTTGTGATTGGTGCCTCTTCCCCTGCTAAATGCACGGGCTGTGGGCCGGGAAGCAGCAAGTCTCCATCAATGTTGCCAAACGATGTGAGGGAGCAAAGTGCAAACGGTTCCCCACTGTATTCCACTTACTTTCCCCGTTGTAATACATTGGGGAGAAGTCAACCATTGATGTGATGCCTGTCGTTTGTCAGTGCTGTCAAAGGTTTGTGATGTTGAATAAAACTGTGTTTACATGGTGTGAGGAGGCAGTGGATAAAGAGGCCAGCCTTGGCCCACCAACTCACCTCACCCATGTTGGTCAATCATTCCCAATGTCCCGTGAGGATGCGTTCTCAGTTGCTGACTCTGCTATCCCTGTGCATTCACCACTGAGCCGCCAAATTCTGCCCAGTCCCCATTGCCAGCCCACTGTGGTGGGGCAAACCACGAACACTAACAAGATGGAGGCCAGGAACCAGGTGGAGAACGTTAGACACAAAACCCTGGAGTAACTCAGCGGGACAGGCAGCACCTCTGGAGAGAAGGAACGGGCAAGGTTTCGGGTCGAGACCCTTCTTCAGGCTCCAGCTTTTTTGTGTCTATCTATGGATTAAACCAGCATCTGCAGTTCCTCCTTCCACAGAGAGAAAATGTCATTACATGGTGTCAGGACAATAACCTCCCTTAATGTCAGCAAGATGAATGAGCTAGTTATAGAAACATAGAAAATAGGTGCAGGAGTAGGCCATTCGGCCCTTCGAGCCTGCACCGCCATTCAATATGATCATGGCTGATCAACTCAGTATCCTGTACCTGCCTTCTCTCCATACCCCCTGATACCTTTAGCCACAAGGGCCACATCTAACTCCCTCTTAAATATAGCCAATGAACTGGCCTCAACTACCTTCTGTGGCAGAGAATTCCAGATTCACCACACTCTGTGAAAAATGTCTTTCTCATCTCGGTCCTAAACGATTTTCCCCTTATCCTTAAACTGTGACCCCTTGTTCTGGACTTCCCCAACATCGGGAACAATCTTCCTGCATCTAGCCTGTCCAACCCCATAAGAATTTTGTAAGTTTCTATTAGATCCCCCCTCAATCTTCTAAATTCTAGCGAGTATAAGCCGAGTCTTTCTTCATATGAAAGTCCTGACATCCCAGGAATCAGTCTGGTGAATCTTCTCTGTACTGTGTGGCAAGAATGTCCTTCCTCAGATTAGGAGACCAAAACTGTGCGCAATACTCCAGGTGTGGTCTCACCAAGACCCTGTACAACTGCAGTAGAACCTCCCTGCTCCTATACTCAAATCCTTTTGCTATGGATGCTAACATACCATTCGCTTTCTTCACTGCCTGCTGCACCTGCATGCCTACTTTCAATGACTGGTTTACCATGACACCCAGGTCTCGTTGCATCTCCCCTTTTCCTAATCGGCCACCATTCTTATTGATTCCAGGAAGCTCCAGTCAGCATCAGGACACCTCCTCTGCACACCCTGAACATGCGGCACATCTGATAGGCAGCGTGCCCTCTGCTATTTTGCTTTAGTTTCATGACCACACGCTAACACTTTAATAGTTGTCAAACTTTATTAATTGGCCATTATTTTGCACCCACCCTCACCAAATTGCTGCACCACGAACGAGTAAAACCTGGTGTACGCACACACAACGTGGGAACGCCTGCAGAATTCCCAGCCAGGGAACACCCCGCCAGCGAATATCCCACAGCATTCCCGGCCAGGGAATATCCCACAGCATTCCCAGCCACAGAACACGCTACAGTATCCCCAGCTTGCAGCCAGGGAACATACCACAGCAAGAGAATATTTCACCCATCCCCTGTCATGATGCATTCTCCAGGCACCTTGCTCTTGCTGGTCTTTGAGGATGCGGGTTGGGACATTGAATCCCTTTCTCTTGTGTGGAGAAGGGTGCAGGATTCCCCTGTGTGAGGGAGGGGGCTCTGTGATCACCACCAGATAGCCTCCCAGGGCACCTCCACCCATCTTGTCCCGTACCCTGGTCCCAGCCTCCTGCCCCTCTCTCCTGCTGTGTCGCTCCTGCCGTCCCGTGCCACTGGGGTGTCAGGTGTTGTCCACCACCTGGTGGGGCAGGGTGACGGATGAGCCGCTGAGGAAGGAGCCCTGCCTCTCGCGGCCCTTCACCAGGTAGGTGATCAGCTCGCCCTTGCCCTTGACAAAGACGGGCCCCCTGCGCACCAGCCGGAAGCCGTAGTCCTTCAGCACCAGGTATGTCTCCTCCACCACCTGTAACATGGGGGAGAGGTCAGCAGACTGGGTACCCCCCCACCACTCTGGCCCGCAACCCCCCCCCCCCCCCCCGTCTGCACAATGACACCCACCACCCCAAACCCCATCTCATTCTATGATATTTATGTATGACCCATGTTTAGTTTAGAGATACAGCACGGAAACAGGCCCTTCGGCCCACCGGGTCCATGCTGACCAGCGGTCCACACACACTAACACTATCCTACACACACTAGGGACAATTTTTACATTTACACCAAGCCAATTAATCTACAAACCTGCACTTTGGAGTGAGGGAGGAAACCGAAGATCTGGGAGCAAACCCACGCAGGTGACGGGGACAACATACAAACTATACAGACAGAACCCGTAGTCGGGATTGAACCCGTGGTCTGCGGCGCTGCATTCGCTGTAAGGCAGCAACTCTACCGCTGCGCGCACCGTGACCATGAAGATGCAGCAGCGTACAGACAAGATGGAGAGTGTGGGCAGATGCTGGTTCATTGCAGCTATGAGCTGAGGGCACAGTGCACGTTGGTGAGCATAGAAGGACACAAGGACCCTGGGGGTCAAGACCTGAGAGTGGCAATGCAGGTAGCCAGGGTGGGGAAGAGAGTGTGCGCTGTGTCTTGTGGGTCAGAGTGTGGAATGTAAATGGTGGGTGGTCATGTGTAACTGGACAAACGCTGGTCACAACACGGGGGAGGGGGTGTTCTGGTCACGCCAGGAAGAATGGGGTGGCAGTGAGGAGCAACCAGCGCAGATTCACCAGGATACGGCCTAGGTGGCAGCAGTTCAGTCTGGGAGACCCTGGCAATCTGAGGCACTGACTGGGTACACTGTGGGTATAGACTGGGTACACACTGTGGGTACACTGACTGGGGTACAGACTGTGGGTACACTGACTGGGTACAGACTGGACACACTGACTGGGTAAACTGATTGTGGGTACAGCCTGTGGGTGCGCACTGACTGGGTACAGACTGTGGGTACACTGACGGTACAGACTGTGGGTACACTGACTATGGGTACACTGTGCACAGACTGGGTACACTGACTCTGGGTACAGACTGGGTACAGACTGTGGGTACACTGACTGATTGTGGGTACAGACTGTGGACACACTGACTGGGTACAGACTGTGGGTACACTGACTGGGTACAAACTGGGTACACCGACTGGGTACTGACTGTGGGAACACTGACTGGGTACACTGACTGGGTACACTGACTGGGTACAGACAGTGGGTACACTGACTGGGTACAGACTGTGGGTACACTGACTGGGCACAGACTGTGGGTACACTGACTGGGCACAGACTGTGGGTACACTGACTGGGTACAGACTGTGGGTACACTGACTGGGCAAACTGGGTACAGACTGTGGGTACACTGACTGGGCACTGACTGGGTACAGACTGGGTACACTAACTGGGTACAGGCTGTGGGTATACAGACTGTGGGTGCACAGACCCACACGATTGCAATCTGCTAACGTCACTCCACCGCCGATGTACAAAGCCAGCACTGAATGCATTGAACCTTGTTGGGCTGTGACTGGGGGCCGTGCATCGGCTGCAAGAGAGATCACCAGAATGGTGTCAGGGTTAGAGGGCATTCACTATAAGGAGAGGGTGCACAGGCTTGGATTGTTTTTTTCTCTGCGATGTCAGAGGTTGAGGGGAGACCTGATAGGCAAATAAAATGTTTTAGCGGTGTAGATGGGGTAGAAAGTCAGAACCTTTTCCCCAGGGTGGGAATATCAAGGACTAGAGTGCGATGCTTTAAGGTGAGAGGCAAGTTCTTTACACTGGAGACAGATAGGATAGTGGTGTTGAAGAGGGATTTGGATAGGCACATGGGTGTGTGGGGGATGGAGGGATAGGGGGTATGTGCGGGCAGATGGGATGGGTTGGTGTGATGCTGATACTGTGGTTGTGTGTTGTCCACTCACCTGGATGTTGCCAACCTGCCCGGTGGACTCCATGCGGCTGGCCACATTCACGGTGTTGCCCCAGATATCATAGTGGGGTTTCTGAGCACCAATCACCCCAGCCAGGACACCGCCCTTGTTCATTCCTGTCCCAAACACCGAAACAGGGAGACTTGAGTCCATGGCCGCGAGATCCCCCACCCCACACTCGTGACTGTAGCCCAGTCCATCACACAGACTCCACTCCCCACCATTGTAGATGTAGCCCAGTCCATCACACAGACCACACTCCCCACCATTGTAGATGTAGCCCAGCCCATCACACAGACCACACTCCCCACCATTGTAGATGTAGCCCAGTCCATCACACAGACTCCACTCCCCACCATTGTAGATGTAGCCCAGCCCATCACACAGACCACACTCCCCACCATTGTAGATGTAGCCCAGTCCATCACACACAGACCACACTCCCCACCATTGTAGATGTAGCCCAGTCCATCACACAGACCACACTCCCCGCCATTGTAGATGTAGCCCAGCCCATCACACAGACCACCCTCCCCACCATTGTAGATGTAGCCCAGTCCATCACACAGACCACACTCCCCACCATTGTAGATGTAGCCCAGTCCATCACACAGACCACACTCCCCACCATTGTAGATGTAGCCCAGTCCATCACACAGACCACACTCCCCACCATTGTAGATGTAGCCCAGCCCATCACACAGACCACACTCCCCACACTCGTGACTGTAGCCCAGTCCATCACACAGACTCCACTCACCACCATTGTAGATGTAGCCCAGTCCATCACACAGACCACACTCCCCACCATTGTAGATGTAGCCCAGTCCATCACACAGACCACACTCCCCACCATTGTAGATGTAGCCCAGTCCATCACACAGACCACACCCCCCACCATTGTAGATGTAGCCCAGTCCATCACACAGACCACACTCCCCACCATTGACTCCATCTACACTTCACGCTGCCTCAGGAATGCAGCCAACATAATCAAAGACTTTTGTAGGAAGGAACTGTAGAAGCTGATCTACACCAAAAATATATGAGTAACTCAGCGGGTCAGGCAGCATCTCTGGAGAGAAGGAATAGGTGGCGTTTTTGGATCTAGACCCTTCTTCAGACTGAGAGTCGTTAGAGAGGAATACTAGAGGAATATTAGGCGGCGCGACTCTCGTCAGCAGCGGCCTCTGCAGCCCGTCCGCGTTTTTATTATTTTTTGTCTATGTTTTTATGTAGTTTTTTGTTATTTTTTGTTGGGGTGTGTGTGGGGTGGGAGGGAGGGGGTAACTTTTAAATCTCTCCCTGCATGGGAGACCCGACCTTTTCTTGTCGGGTCTCCGTTGTCGTTGGGGCTGCAACGAGGAGCGGCCTCCAACAAGAGAAGACCGGGGACTCTGGTTCCGACGACTCACCTCACCGTCGCGGAGCTGGCCGAGTCCAGAGCAGGTGGAGCGGTGTGGAGCGCTGCTGCTGCTGCGGCCGACCTCCGGAGATTCGGAGGCTGCAACTGCGGGTCTTGCGGACGGCGGCACCGGGAGCCCGCGGGTCCCTGGAGGGAGACCGCTTTTCAGGGCTCTCGCAACGGCGACTTCTCCCGCCCGAGTTGCGGGGTCGAAGAGCTCCTGGAGCGGGGTCTTACATCACCGCCCCGCGCGGCTTGGAATGGCCGCGGGACTCTGCGAACGCACGCTGGGGGCTCCAACACCAAGACCCGGTGTGCGACCTCGTACCACCTGGCGTGGCTTTAATGGCCGCGGGACAATCGCCATCGCCAGCCGGGGGCTTTGACTTTGACTCTGACAGCGGGGGGGGGCAGAGTGCAGTGGAAAGATAAGTTCTTTTGGCCTTCCATCACAGCGATGTGATGGATGTTTATGTAAAATTATGTTGTGTCTTGGGTCTATTTGTTTGTAACGTATGGCTGCAGAAACGTAATTTCGTTTGGACCTCAAGGGGTCCAAATGACAATTAAATTGAATCTTGAATCTTGAGGTGTGAAAAGGTGCAGAACAAATCAACACAGCACCAATGACCAAGGAAAGGTGGAGCACACAATGGTCCATTGTTGGCTGTGGAAGAGGTAATAATAAAGGGATATGAAGGGTGAAACTAGCAGGCCGATAAGGGTGTGGGAGGGCCGGAGAGAGGGAAAGCAAAGGCTATCTGAAGTTAGTAGTCAATGTTCATACCGCTGGGGTGTAAGCTGCCCAAGCAAAATATGAGGTGGTGTTCCCCTGAAAAGGTTAAATGCTTTTAAATATCTAAAAGATACATAATGGAATCCCGGACTAGGTTATAGCTTATATCTTGTCTCAAGCAGGCTTTCTCCAGTGGATTGATAAGAGAGAGACACTAGCCCGGGCTTACCTCAGCTTGCTGTGTATTGAGACAATGACCGATGCCTTTGAAATGTGACTACCAATTAACAAGAGATAGTGGTAAGGTATATTGACTGTATCTCTGACCATGACTAACATCTTTGGAATGTGACTAAGTGACAAACACATAGTATAAAACATCATGCAAGTCAAGTGTCTGTGTTGCTTACTTGACTAGTGCATCCCCGTCACTTCCCGGCCGGTGACCAGTAAAGCTTGAGCTGGTCTACCTAACGTTTTTGTGAGTTGTCTGTTTATTAAGTAGTGAACCTTATCACCCCCAATTCACGTCCAGCCTCACTGGAGGAGGAGGCCCAGGGCAGAAAGGTCAGTGTGGGAATGCGAAGGGGAGTTAGTGTTTGGCAACCGGGAGATCAGGGAGGTTTAGGCAGACTGAGCGGAGGTGTTCAGCGAAACGATCGCCGAGCCTGCGCTTGGTCTCACCTGGAACAGCGGATACAGTCGTTGAGGTTGGAGGAGGTGCAAGTGAACCTCTGCCTCACCTGAACAGACTGTCAGGGTCCTTGGGCAAAGTCAAGGGAGGAGATTCACAAGTAATAGGAGTTAGGCCATTCGGCCAATCGAGTCTAATCCGCCATTCAATCATAGAAACATAGAAATTAGGTGCAGGAGTAGGCCATTCGGCCCTTCGAGCCTGCACCGCCATTCAATATGATCATGGCTGATCATCCAACTCAGTATCCCGTACCTGCCTTCTCTCCATAACCCCCGATCCCCTTAGCCACAAGGGCCACATCTAACTCCCTCTTAAATATAGCCAATGAACTGGCCTCAACTACCCTCTGTGGCAGAGAGTTCCAGAGATTCACCACTCTCTGATCATGGCTGATCTCTGCTTCCTAATCACATGTTCCTGCCTTCTACCCATAACCCTTGACACCCGCTCTCATCAAGAATTGTCTATCTCTGCCAACAATATCCACTGACTTGACTTCCACAGTCCTCCGTGGCAATGAGTTCCACAGATTAACTACCCTCTGACTAAAGAAGTTCCTCCTCACCTCCTTTCTAAAAGAGCGCCCATTAATTCTGAGGCTGTGAGACTCTCCCACCAGTGGAGCCATTCTCTCCACATCCACTCTATCTTTGCCTTTCAATATTCTGCATGTTTCAAGAAGTAAAGGGACAGGTGTTGCATCTCCTGTGGTTACTACACTCTGCACTCTGGTCTCCGTCCGTTTGCACCCTCTGTTGTACTGCACATGGTGCGTGTGACTGTACTCATGTTTGATTTGACTGGACAGCACACAGACAAGGACACTACCTCAGTACACAGGTCCAGAACAAAGCTCACCCCCTCCCCCCCCCCACCCCCACCCCCTCTCCCCCCCCTCACCCCCCCTCTCCCCCCCTCCCTCCCCCTCTCTCCACCCCTCACCCCCTCTCCCCCCCACCCCCCACCCCTCTCTCCACCCCACCACCACCCCCTCCCCACCCTCACCCCCTCTCCCCCCCACCCTCACCCCCTCTCCCCCCACCCCTCACCCCCTCTCCCCCACCCCATTCACCCCCACCCCCCCCCCACTCCTCCTCCCTCTCCCCCACCCTCTCTCCTCTCTCCCACCCCTCACCCCCCTCTCACCACCCTCACCCCCTCTCTCACCTCCCCCCCCCCCTCTCTCCTCTCCCCAACCCCTCCCCCCACCCCACCCCCCTCTCCACTCTCACCCCCTCTCCCCCACCCTCCCCCCCTCTCTCCCCCCCTCACCCCTCACCCCCTCTCCCCCCCCTCATCCCTCCTCTCTCCCCCACCCTCACCGATGCGAAGCATGAAGTTATTGAAGGACTGGTAGTTGATGTTCATCAAGGCCACCTTCATGGCGAGGGCAAATTCAGTCAGATCAGCCAGGTGTTGCCAGCGGTCCCGGGCACAGAGCGGCACCTCCCTCTGTAACACAGGAAGACCCGTCACTGTGGGCCACCTCCCTCTGTAACACCAGGGCCCATCACCATTGAGGAGAACCCAGGGCAACACCTCCCACAGACATAGACACATCACAGTGGAGATCGGGGGGTTTCACATCCAGGGGCCGTTACAGGGTGGGCGGTGGGTGCGTGGCCCTACCGTGCCGGGGCCGGGGCTGGGCTCCGGGATGAGACCGGACGCTGCCATGTAGGTGCTGCCGATGGTCTTGATCTTGGTGATTGTCTGGAACTGTGGCTGCTCCAGTAACTGTGGGGGGGAGAGAGAGAGAGAGGGAGGGGTAAATGGAGAGAGAGCTGTCGCAGGAGTCTCACTGCCCCTGACCCTCTCCCAATCCTCCCCCCCATCCATCCCCCCCTACCCTCACCCCGTCAAAGTCAGAGATGATCTCGTTGAGGAAGCGCAGGCACTCGATGCCGCCGTTGTTGATGCTCTCCTCCGTGTAGAAGTCGGAGAAGTTGGGGATGGAGGCGAACATCACCCCCACCTCATCGTACGCCTGGCTGTACAGCTCCTGTGGAGAGAGAGAGTGAGAGAGACCCCCACACATCACACACGGGGCACAGCCGGCAGCACATTGTCCGGCCACGGGGGAGGCAGTGAGCAGCACTCCACCCCGTTATGCAATGTCCACCCACCCAGGGGGGCACAGAGTGGCGAGGACACGGGGGAGATGAGGGGCAGGGTGAGGGGGTGAGAGGGTGGGTTAGGGAGAGGGGTATCTTGGGAGGGGGTTATCCGGGCAGGGTCAGCATGTTGGTAACCGGGGGGTGGGGGGTGGCGTGGGGTAACCCAGCGGAGGGTGTCGGGTTAGGGGAGGGGGGAGTTTTATCCAGGGCGGTGAGTCAGGAAGGGGGTGAGGCAGAGTATTGAGGGGTGGGGGAGGGGTTGGGGTTGGGGGTGAGGGTTGGGGGTGGGGGGTGAGGGGTTGGTGTTGGGGAGAGGGTTGGGGTTGGGGGAGGAGGGGTTGGGGGGTGAGGGGGTTGGGGTTGGGAGGGTGAGGGGTTGGGGGGGAGGGGTTCGGAGGTGAGGGGTTGGGGGGGAGGGGTTGGGGTTGGGAGGTGAGGGGTTGGGAGGTGAGGGGTTGGTGGGGGAGGGGTTGGGAGGTGAGGGGTTGGGGGGGAGGGGTTGGGGTTGGGAGGTGAGGGGTTGGGAGGTGAGGGGTTGGGGGGGGAGGGGTTGGGAGGTGAGGGGTTGGGGGGGAGGGGTTGGGGTTGGGAGGTGAGGGGTTGGGGGGGAGGGGTTGGGGTTGGGAGGTGAGGGGTTGGGGGGGAGGGGTTGGGAGGTGAGGGGTTGGGGAGGTGAGGGGTTGGGAGGGAGGGGTTGGGGGGGATGGGTTGGGGGAGTGGTTGGGGGGTGATGGATTGAGGGGTTGTGGGGGGAGGGGTTGGGGTTGTGGGGTTGTGGGGGGGGGGGTACCTCGTGCCGGCGTGCGGGGCCCAGGAAGTGTCGGGCCACGTGCTCGGGCAACATGTTGGTGACCAGGGCTTCGTTACGCCGCCGCATTCCAGACAGACGCTCCTTCTGCTCATGGACCTCCATCTTCCACAGGAACAGGGTCCGCGCCAACTTCTCCACCTGTGGGCAAGGGGCAGGGGGCAGTGCGGGTCAGGGGGCAGTGTGGGTCAGGGGTCAGTGCGTCTCAGGGGTCGGTGCGGGTCAGGGGTCAGTGTGGGCCAGAGGTCAGGGCGGGTCAGGAGTCAGTGTAGGTCAGGGGTCCGTGCGGGTCAGGGGTCCGTGCGGGTCAGGGGTCAGTGTGGGCTAGGGGTCGGTGCAGGTCAGGGGTCAGTGCGGGTCACTCTCCCCGTGGTGGTCACTCACGTGCCGGGTGAAGCAGTAGAGACTGAGAATCATGAGGAAGATGGTGGCGATGGTCAGATAGTGAGAGGGAACCGCCGGTGACCTGTGGGGCAGAGGTCAGAGGTCAGCACACCCCAGGCTCATTGTCAAGGCCCATCAGTCGGTGGCCCTGCCGGTAAAACAGGCTCTTCGACCTACACTGCCTGTGCCGAACGTGATGGCAAGATCTGCCTGATGGCAAGATATCCCCGCATATCCATGTGGTACCTGCCTCCACCACCACTCCGGCAGCACGCTCCAGGCCACCACCAACATCTTTAATCATTGCCCCTCTTGCCTTAACTAGTCTTTGATATTTCCACTCTGGGGAACAAGGTTCTGATTGTCTACCCTATCTCTGCCCCTCATAGTTTTATGTACCTCCATCGGGTCTGCCCGCAACCTCCGGCATTCCAGAGAAAACAATCCTCGCCTGTCCAACCTCTCCCTGTAGCTGATGCCCTCTAAATCAGGCATCACCCTGGTAAACCACCTCTGCACCCTCTCCAAAGCCTCCTCATCCTTCCTGTAATGGGGCTACCAGAACTGCCTGCAATACTCCACATGTAGGCTGACCAAAGTCCCATAAAGCTGCAGCATGTCTTATACGCAATGCCCCCCCTCCCCGATCTATGTAAGCAAGCATAATGAATTGAATTGAATTTCCTTTATTGTCATTCAGACCTTACGGTCTGAACGAAATTTCGTGCCTGCAGTCATACATACAATGATACAATAATAAACAACAATAAACACAAATTAACATCCACCACAGTGAGTCCTCCAAACACCTCCTCACTGTGGTGGAGGCAAAAATCTTATGTACTCATTCTTTACCAGCCCCCCCCTTCCTGCACCCCTTGCCAGCTTAACCACAGCAAGATTCTCTCACCAGCCTCCCATACCGCTGTGACATCGCTCTGACCACTCCCCCTCTGATGAAACAAGTGCATAGTGTGCTTCCTTCACCACCCTGTCCAACATGTGGTGGCACCATGTTTTGAGAGGCTAGTTATGGAACGCATTAAATCCAGTCTACCCAGCGGCCATGACCCACTGCAGTTCACCTACCGCCACTACAGGCCCACAGACTATGCCATCGCCCTGGCCCTACACTCATCCCTAGAACACCTGGATAAGAGAGACACCTACATCAGACTCCTATTCATAGACTGCAGCTCTGCCTTTAACATCATTACACCATCCAAGCTCATCACCAAACTAGCGGGACTTGGTGTCACCACTCATCTCTCCAACTGGATCCTCGACTTCCTGACCAACAGACCCCAATCAATGAGGATAGGGGACAAATCATCCTCAACACTGGTGCTCCACAAGGATACGTTCTCAGCCCCTTCTTTACTCCTTGTTCACCCACCACTGTGCAGCCATGGCCAAATCTAATTCATGTTCAAATTCGCAGACGACACCAACATTGTGGGCCGGATATTAAATAATGATGAGACGGAGTACAGGAGGGAGATTGAGAACCTCGTGTCCTGGTGTGGAGTCAACAACCTTTCTCTCAATGTCAGCAAGACAAAGGAGATAGTGATAGACTTTAGGAAGTGAAGCGGTTCACATTCCCCAGTTTGCATTGACGGTGCCAAAGTAGAGATGGTTGAAATACTTAGGAGTCAATATCAGCACCAACTTCTCCTGGGCCACCTATATTGAATCAACGACCAAAAGCACACCAACGCCTCGACTGTATTAGAAGGCTTAGGAAGTTTGCCATGCCCCCTACAACTCTCACCAACTACAGATACACTATAGAAAGCATTTTTGTCAGGATGCATCACAGCTTGGTTTGGGAATATCTCCATCTAAGACCGCAAGAAATCGTAGTGAATTGTGGACGCAGCCCACACCATCACACAAACCAACCTCCCTTCCATTGACTCCACTTATACCTCACGCTGCCTCGGCAAGGCCAGCAGCATAATCAAGGACGATTCGCACCCTGACCCTTCTGCCTTGGTGTGAAAACGTACACCTCCAGATTCAGGGACAGTTTCTTCCCAGCTGTTATCAGGCAATTCAATCATCCTACCACAACCAGAGAGCAGTGCTGAACTACTATCTACCTCATTGGTGACCCTCGGACTATCCTTGATCGGCCTTTGCTGGCTTTACCTTGCACTAAACGTTATTCCCTTATCATGTATCTATACACTGTAAATGGTTCGATTGTAATCATGTATTGTCTTTCCACTGACTGGATAGCACGCAACAAAAGCTTTTCTCTGTACCTCGTTACACGTGACAATAAACTAAACTGAACATTCAGAGAACTAATTATCTGCACCCCTCCATCTTTCTGTTCTATAACATTCTGGTAGCGCAGCGGGTAGAGCTGCTGCCTCACAGCACCAGAGACCCGAGTTCGATCCTGACTACGGGAGCTGTCTGTACGGATTTTGTACGTTATCCCAGTGATCCACGTGGGTTTTCTCCGAGATCTTCGGTTTCCACCCACGCTCCAGAGGCGTAGGTTAATGGCTTTGCATGAATTGTAAATTCTGCCTAGTGTGTGTGTGGGATAGTGTACGTTTGTGGGGATCACTGGTCAGTGCGGACTCGATGGGCTGAAGGGCCTGTTTCCGCGCTGCATCTAAACTAAACCAAAAACTCCAGGACCCTGCGATTCACTGTGTACATCCTGGCCAAGCTGCAGGCTGGTCCGCATCACAGAAAACCAACCTTGTCCTAACCCCGGACGTTGGTGAGGCCACTTTTCTAGTGCTGTGTTCAGTTTTGGTCACCCTGCTATGGGAAGGATGTTGTTAAACTGGAAAGAGTGCAGCGAAGATTTACAAGGATATTGGCCGGAGCTATAGGGTGCTATTGGGCAGGCTAGGGCTCTGTTCCTTGGAGCGCAGGAGGATGAGGGGTGATCTTATACAGGTGTATAAAATCATGAGAGGAATAAATCACGTGAATGAAGAGTATTTTGCCCTGAGCAGGTGAAAGATTTAATAGGAACCTGAAGGGTACAATTTTCACACAGAGAGTGGTGGGTGTATGGAACAAGTTACCAGAGGAGATAGTTGTGGCTGGGACTATAACAGCATTTAAAAGATATTTAGACAGGTACATGGATAGCAAAGGTTTAGAGGGATGAGCCAAAGGTGGCATCAATGTAGATGGGGCACCTTAGTCAGCACGGGCAAGTTGGGCTGAAGGGCCTGGTTTTATGTTGTATGACACAATCGCAACGTCCCCGTGACACTATGACTTGACACACACACACACACACTGACACACACACACACACACAGACATACACCGGGACACACACACTGACACACATACACACACACACTGACACACACACACACACACTGACACACACACACACACACTGTCACACGCACACACACACACGCACACACACACTGACACACACACACACACACACTGACACACACACACACACACACACACACACACACACACACTGACACACACACACACACACACACACACACACACACACACACACACACACACACACACACACACACACACACACACACACACACACACACACACACACACACACACACACACACACACACACACACACACACACACACACCAACACACACACACACACCCACACACACACCCACACACACACACACACACACACACACACACACACACACACACACACACACACACACACACACACACACACACACACACACACACACACACACACACACACACACACACTGACACACACACACACCCACACATAGACACACATGTCCATGGCGTGTGCTACCACATGGCCCCATCCCGCTCCCTCTACAAGGGCCCTCTCCCCCAGAACCCCCCCCCACCCAGCACATGTTGCAAGGTGCTTGCCCCCCCGTTCCACATACCTGTGTAGATGTCCCCAGCCCGGGGTGGTGAGCAGGGTGTAGGTGAGTCCGGTCACTAGCATGAGAGCTGTCTTCACCATGTGACTGGCCTGCACCAGCATGGTGGTGCCCATCAGTAGCAGCACCACCACATGGGCCTGGTAACTCCTGGTACCCGGGGCAGCCCACACAAACCCATCGGCACGCCCGTCACACTCACGTTTACACCTAGCAACAGCAACCCACCCTTGCACGCACCACCACCTGGGGAGCAGGACACAGAAAACAGTGATGGGCAAACACAGACACCGCTCACACAGCCCCCACACCATACACCAGCCCTCCACCACACAACCCACACACACACACACAGCACCACAGCCCCCACCCCAATCAAAACACACGACAACCAACCCCACACACAAGCCACCACACACACACACACACACAGTAAACCACCCAACACACAGCCCCCCCCCACACCCACTACACAGCCCAACACCCACACAAACACACACAGCCCCACCCCACACACACAACACAGCCCCCACCCCACACACAGCCCCCACACACACACTACACACACAGCCCCACCCCACCCCCACACACAAGCCCCCACCCCCACACACACACAGGCCCCACCCCAACCCACAGACCCCACCATTACACACACACAGCCCCCACCCCCAACACACAGACACACATCCACCACCCCACACCACACACACAACGCCCCCACCCCCACACAAACAGCCCCAAAACACACACCCACAACACACAGCCCACAACACCACACACGCCCCCACACAACACACACAAACAGACACACAGCCCCCCACCCACATCACACACACAGCACACCCCTCCCACACGCCCCCACACACCCACACAACAGACCACCACACACAGCCAACACCCACAACCAAGCACACACAGCCCACAAAAACACACAGCCGTACCCCACACACACAGCCCCACACCACACAGCCCCACACAGCCCTGTTTGACACACACCCCCACACACACCCACCACAGACCACACAGCCCCCACCCACAAAATACAACAGCCCCCAACACATAACACACCAGCCCACCACACACACACACACAGCCCAACAACGACCACCCACCACAGCCCCCACCCACACACACACACACGGCAGCCCCCAACCACAAAGCCACCACCACCCACAAACACACAGCCCACACCCCACTCACAGCCCAAACCCCCACAAAGTCCAGTCCCCCACAAACAATCACACATTACACACAGCCCCACCCCCCACCCCACACACACACCCAACACACACAGCCACACCCACACACACGCCCAAACCCATTACACAACAGTCCCACCCCCCACACACACAGCACCCACCCCACACAAACACACGCACCAACCCACAAACCACACCAGCCCCCATCCCACACACAGACACCACACACACAAACACACACCCACACCACACAGCAAGACCCCACAACAGCCCCCACCCCCCACACAGCCCCACCCCCCAGAGCCCAACCCAACACAATAGAGCACCACCCACAACACCCCCACACACAACATAAAACCCCAAACACACACACACAGCCCCCACAACACACAACACACAAGCCCCAACAAACACACTACACACAGAACAAGACACCACCCACACCCACACACAGACAGCCCCCACCCGACAACACACATAGAGCCCCCACCCCACACCCACACACAGAGCCACAGCCCACACCCATACAAAGCACCCACAAAACACAGCAACGCCCCAACACACCCACACAAGCTCGACCCACACACATAAAAAAAGTCCCACCCCACACACAAACACAACAGAGCCTCCACCCCACAAACAGCCCAGCCCCACACCACACACACACACAACGCCACCACCCCCCACACACCACAATCAGCCCCCATCCCACACACACACAACCCCCACCCCACAACACCACAGCCCCCACACACACACACACAGCCCACCCCACACACACCACACACAGCCCCCAACACCCACACACACAGCCCCCACCCCACACACACACACAGCCCCCACCCCTACACACACACACACAGCCCCCCACCCCCCACCACACACACACAGCCACAACCCCCCCACAACACTCACGCAGCCACCATCATAGAGCTAACCTCTATCACAAGCCCCACCCCCCACCCCACACACACACACACAAACACAGCCCCCACCACCCACCACACACCCACAGCCCGACCACCCCACAACACACACAGCCCCAAGCCCACACACATCAAACACCGCCCTTCACCACACACACCAGACACCACCACAGCCCCCCCCACTCAAACACACAACCACACACAGCCCCCAACCCACACACGCACCCCCCCACACACACAAGACAGCACACAGCCCCCACCCAACAAAACAGCCCCCAACCCCCACACACACTCAGCCCCCACCCCCACCACACAAGCCCCACCCCTCACACACACACAGACCCCAATCCCACACACACAGACCCCACCCCAAACACACACATACAGCCACCCACCCACAACACAGCCCGCCAACCCCCACACACAGCACCCCCACACCCACACACATAACGGCGGCCCCACCCCCTACACACAGCACCACCCCCACAACACCACAGCCCACCACCCAAACAAACACAACACAGCCCACACCACACACCACACACACAGGCCCCCCCCACCCACAAAGTCCCCACCCCCCACCACAACAAGCCCCCACCTCCCACAGCCCCCACCCCCCACACACACACACACAGCCCCCACCCCCACACCGTGCCCCACCCCAAGACACAGTCCCCACCCCACAACACACAGCCCCCACCCCACACACAAACAACAGCCCCAACACACACAACCAGCACAGACCCACCCACACACACCACAGCCCCCCCCATCCACATAATAGGCCCCCACACACACAACACACACAAACAACACACCACAAAGGCACCCACCCCAACACAGAAACACCCACCCCACCCACCCCACACACACACAGAGCCCCACACCCACAACAAATACACCAACCACAAACACACCCCACACAGCCCCACCACACACACCACACAGCCCCCACCCAACACCACACACAGCAGCCCACCACCCAACAACAAAGCCACCACAGCCACTCACACACAGAGGCACCACCCACCACAACACAGAGGCCGCACCCCACAACACACACCACAGAGCCACACCTCACACAATACACCGCCCCCACCCACACACCACAGCCCCCACCACACACCACAGCAGTCCACCACAAACAACCACACAGAGTCAGCCACCCACACACACCCAGAGCTCACCCCACCACACACAACACACGCACCCAACACCACCACACACCACACAGCGCCACCCACCCCAACACACATCAGCCCCCACACCACAACACACACACAGCCCCACCACCACACACACACACAGGCCCCCACCCACCACACAGACACACAGCCCCACACCCAAACACACCACAGCCCCCCCACCCCCACACACAGCCCCACCCCACACACACCACACCCAGCCCCACACCCCACACACACACAGCCCAGTCCCACCCCACACAGCACACAGCCCCACCCACAAATCCCCCAGCCCCACCCACACACACAGCCCCCCACCCTACACACACACACACAGGCCCCCACCCTCTACACACACACACAGCCCCACCCCACACACACACACACCAGGCCCCCACCTCCAAACACACACACAGCCCCAAAGCCCACAAACCACACAACACCACCCCCACAGCATCCACCCCCACCCACACACACACAGCCCCACACAAAGCACACACCACAGCCCCACACACAACACAGCCCCACCCCCACCCACACACAGCCCACACACACACCACCCCCCCCAGCCCAACCCACACACACTAGCCCACCACACTAGCACCCCCCGCCCACCACCCCACACACACGCCCAGCCCCCACACAAAGACCACACCAGCCCCCACCCCACACACACACCCAGCCCACCACCCAGACCCCAGCCCCACCCCAACAACACACAGCCCCCACCCCCCACACCCCAGCACCCACCACACACACAGCACACAGCCCCCCATCCCACACAGCAGACCCCACCCCACACACACAGCCCCATCCCACACACACAGCCCCCACCCACACACGCCAGCCCCCACACCCCCACACAGCCCCCACCCCACACCACAGCCCCACCCCCACACAAACACAAACAGCCACACACCCCACACCGCACAACCCCCCACCCACCACAAGACCCCAGCCCCAGCCACAAACAACACTAGCCCCCACCCCACACAAACACAGCACAGCCACCCACCCACACACACACAGCCCGCACCCCACACAACACACACACAGCCACCACCCCACACCCAAGCCCCAACCACACAGCCCCCAACCCACACACCGACCCCACCCCACACCACACACCCACAGCAGCCCTCCCCCCACACACACAGCAGCACCCACCCCACACACCACAGAACCCACCCACACACACACCCCCACAGCAGCACACCAACCCCGAACACACAGACCCCACCCACACACCACACACCACACAGCCCCCACCCACACCACACACAGCCCCCACGACCACACCCACCACGCCACCCACCCCAGCACACAGCCCCCACCCACACACAGCCCCGCCCCAACACACAGCCGCCAGCCCCCACCCCCAGCCCCACCACAGCCCCCGGCCCACCCCACACACAGAGCCCACCCACACAAACAGCCCCCACACACACCACACACAGCCCCCACCCCACACCGCACGCCCCACCCACACAACACACCCACACACCCCCCCACACAGCCCCCACCACACAAACACACACAGCACACGCCCCCACAACACCCCAGCCCCACCCACACCAACACACCCCACACCACACACCCACAGCCCACAACACACCCCACAGACACCACCCACCCACACACACACCACACACCCACACACGCCCACACACACCACCCCACACACAGCCCCCACCCACACCCACACACACACAGCCCCACCCCCCACACACAGGACCCCACCCACACGACACACACACACCCCACCACACCCCACACACACCACCCACCCACCACACACACACACAGCCCACACCCCACACACACAGCCCCCACCCCACACACACAGCCGCCACCCCACACACAGCACCCACACCACACACACACAGCCCCACACCCCACACACACACACCCCCACCCCCACACACACAGCACCCACCCCACACACACACACACCCCACCCCACACCACACAGCCCCCACCCACACACACAGCCCCCACCCCACACACACAGCCACCACACCCACACACACAGCCCCCACCACACACACACAGCACCCACACACACACCCACACCACCCCACACACACACAGCCCCCACACACACACACCCCCGCCCACACACACACGCACACCCACACACACACACACACCCCACAACACAACACAGCCCCCCCACACACCACCAACACCACACATCCCCACCCACACACACACACAGCCCCCACACCACCACACACCCCAACCCACACACACACACATACCCCACCCACCCCACACACACAACACACCCCCCCCCCCACACACACACACACCCAGCCACACACACAACACAGCACACACCCACACCCCACACACACACACACAGCCCCCACCCCCCACACAACACACCCCCAGCCCCACCCACCACACACACACAGCCCCCACCCCCACACACACACGCCCCACACCACACACACACACACACACCCCCCTACACCAACACACACCTCCCACCCCCACACCCACACAAACACCCCACACACACACACACACAGCCCCACCACACACACACACACAGCCAACACACCCACGACCACACACACCCCCCACCACACACACACAGGCCCCCACCCCCTACACACACACAACACAGCCCCACCACACACACACACACACCCACCCCACCACACCCACACACACCCACACACACACAGGACACACACACAAACACACACACCAGCCCCCACACCCACACACACAGTCCCCACACCCCACACACACACCCACACACACACACACACACACACACACACACACACACACACACACACACACACACACACACACACAAACAAACACCCACACACCCACACACACCCCCACCCACACACACACACACACACCCCCACCCCCACCCACACACCCCACACACAGCCCCACACACCTCCAACCCACAGCCCCACACCCCCACACACAGCAGACCCCCACACACACACACCCCCACACACACACACACATAGCCCACCAACACACACACACAGCCACACCCCACACACAGCCCCCAACACACACACCACACCACCCCACACACACCCCACACAGCCCCCACCACACACACACACCCCACACCCACCCACCACCCCCACCAACACCCTACACACACCCCCATCCACACACACACAGCACCCACCCCACACCACACACACAGCCCCACCCACACACACACACCGTCCCACCACCACACAACACACACACAGCCCACACCCCACACACACCCCACACACACACACCACACACACACACACAGCCCCCACCCCACACACACACACACGACGCCCCACACACACCAACACAGCCCCCACCCCACACACACACACACAGCCCCCACCACACCAACACTACACACACACACCATCCAACACCACACAGCCCACACCCACCACACACACACACAGCCCACTTCCCCCCACACAACCACCCCCCCACGTACACACACCCACACCCCCACACACACACCACACAACCCCACACACACACTCCACGACACACCCACACCCCACACACACCTCCTCACACACACACACCCCCCCCCTCACAGCCCCCCCCACCCACACACACACACCCCCACACACACCCACACACACAGCCCCCACACCCACACACACCACACCCCCACACACCACACACACCACAACACAGACCCCACACACAGCACACACCCCACACACACACACAGCCCACGACACACACCACACCACCCCCACCCCACACACACACACACACACACCACACCCCACCACACACACAGCCCCACCCACACACACACAGCCCCCAACACCCACACCCACACACACCCCCCACACACACAGCCCTCACACACACAAACACACACCCCACCCACCACACACACAACCCACACCCACACACCCACCACAACCCACACCCCACACACACCACACACACACACCCCACACACACCCACCCACACCACACACACCACACATACACACCCACACCACACACACACACAGCCCCCACCCACACACCCACACACACACAGCCCCACCCCACACACACACACACACACACACAGCCACCACCCACACAACACACACACACAGCACACACCCCACCACACACACACCACACACACACCCACCACACACACACACAGCCCCACACACACACGACCACACACACACACAGCACAACACACACCACACACAGACACACACACCCCCACACCACACACCCACCCCACACACACACACACACCCCCACACACACCAACACACCCCACACACACCACCCAGGCCCCCACCCAACCCACACAGCCCCACCCACACACACCCAACCCCACACAACACCCACACAACCACCCCACACACAAACACACCCACACACACACACACACACACACACACACACACACACACACACACACACACACACACACACACACACACACACACACACACACACACACACACACACACACACACACACCAGCACAGCCCCACCCCACCACACACACACAGCCCCCACACCGCCACCACAACACAACACACAGCCCCAGCCCCCACACACACACACTCACACACCACTCACACACACACACACTCACACACACACACACACACACCACACACACACACACACACACTCACACACACACACACACACCCACACACACACACCCACACACACACACACAAACACAACAATCACAACACACCCCGACCAACCCACACACCCACCACACACAACCAACACAGCCACAGGTGTGTAACCCACACTGGACAGGCCCAGCAGCACACTCCCCAGTGTGTAGTCGTGGGCCCGGGGAGGATGTGAGCGCCTCTCACCATGGTGGGGTCGATTGGCAGGATAGAGGCGGAGTATGGGTGGCGTGATTGTGAGCGAGTGGAGTGGAGTAGGTGGGGGTGTGCGTAGGCGGGTGTGTGCGCGGGTGGGTGTGTGGTGGGATGTGGGGGTGGTGGGTTGTGGGTGCGGTGTGTGGTGTGGTGAGTGTGTGAGTGTGTGTCGAGTGTGTGAGTAGGTGGTGTGTGAGGGCGTGTGTGTGTGATGTGTGAGTGTGTGTGTGTGTGTGTGTGTGTGTGTGTGTGTGTGTGTGTGTGTGTGTGTGTGTGTGTGTGTGTGTGTGTGTGTGTGTGTGTGTGTGTGTGTGTGTTTGTGTGTGTGTGTGTGTGTGTGTGAGTGGGTGTGCGTGTGTGTGTGTGTGGGTGTGGGTGAGTGGGTGGGTGTGGGTGTGTGTGTGTGTGTGCGTGTATGGGTGAGGGTGTGTGAGGGTGAGTGTGTGTGGGGTGGGTGTGCGTGGGTGAGTGGGGTGTGGTGAGTGAGTGGGTGTGGTGTGTGAGTGTGTGAGCGGGTTGTGAGAAGCCACTCACCCACCACCACCCGCCGTGGCCACACACCCCCAAGTACAAACCCGGAACACGACGCAGCGAGTTGGTCGGCATCACCCCCCACCGAATCCACACACACACACACCCACACACACCCACACACACACACACACACACACACACACACACACCCACACACACCCACACACCCCCACACAAGGGGGAGACCCCCCCCACCACACACGACACACCCACCCAGGACACACCCTGGGTGACACACAGTTGGGGTGAGGGTGAGGAGACACACACCCACACACACCGCCATGGCACCCCGCCTCAGGGGGGACCCCACACACCCCCACACACACACACCCCCCACACAACACACAGGGGGGCTGGGGGTGGGCTGTGGGGGACACACACACACACACCCCCCACACATGGGGGTGGGTGTACCACACACACCCCCCACACGGACCCGTGGGGGTGGGTGAGGACACTGACCCCACACACACCCCCAGTGGCCACCCCACACACCACCCTGAGGGACCACACACACACATGAGGGGGCACACACGCACACACTCCCACAGGGGGGTGGGTGACACCCCATGAGGCGGGTGGGTCCACCCCACCACCCACACACACCCCCACCACACACAGGACACACACACCAATACAAACACACATGGGGGGTCACACCAGGGGCGTGGTGAGGGGGGGACACCCATGGGTGACCCCACACCCACCCCCACACCCACCCCACAAGGGTGGGGGTGGGTGAGGGGGGGGCGGACAACCCCCACTGAGGGGGGTAGGGGGTGGGTCCAGGGGGGTGGGGGGGGTCACACGCCACACGTCCAACACACCCCACACACTGGGTGAGGGACGGTGGGGGCATGGGTGACCACATTGGGGCGCGAACACACACACACACCCCCCAAAACCAGGTGGGTGGGATGGCGCCCGAACAGGGGGTGCCCCACACACACACACACACACACCCACCCCCCCCACGGGAAGGTGGGGCCCCCCAGGGGGGTGCGGGGGGGTGAGGGCCCCATGGGTAGTGAAGGTTGAGGGGGGGGTGGATGTGGGTGGTGGGTGAGGGGGGAGGGACAGCACCCAGAGTGTACACACCCATCACAGGGCGGGACACACACACCACCCATGGGAGGTGGTAGTGACCACCACACACACATGGCGTGTGAGGGGGGGGGCGGTGGTGGCGTTCTGACACAGCACACCCACCATACACACCACCCCCTACCACCCAACAGCCACCCCACACCACCCCACAGGCACCAGCAGCACCCCACACACACAGGACACACACACACACGCACACCCCCCCCCACCCCCCACACAGCACACCCACACACACACAACCCCACTCAATACACCCACACTGCCACACCCCACACCAGTCACACACACCACTAATGGTCCTCCGGGTCTGCACCTCCCACTCCGCACACTATGCACACCCACACACTCACACATACCCCCACACACACCACACACACAGCACACCCCCACGCACAAAACACACACACCAACACCACCCACTAATACCCCACACACACACACCACCCGCATGATCTACGACACCCCCCTAACACACACGAAAACCCCACACACCCACAAGCCACTACGACACACACACACACACTTATCTCCCCCCACACACCCTACCACCTCATTGCAAATCACACACACCACCACCCCACCACACAACTCTCCAGCACACCCCCACAAAACACACCCCTCACACACCTCCCCCACTCACACAACACACCCACCCCCCACACACCCCCACACACAGCAGACACACACACACACAACACACATCCACCCCACCACACCACAACACACACATGCACACAGGCTCACACACACGGCACACCCCTCACACACACCCCACACGACACCCACACCACGCAACAATGCCACACCCACCTTACACCGCAACATTTTTTCCTTTGACCCACACACCGCACCAACACACACCCACACGACAAGGGCCCACACACCCCCTCCCCCGCACTGGGGGAGCCCGACAGGACCCACACACCCCCCAACACACACAACTTCCCCCACAACACACCCCACAACACACACCACCTTCCACCCACACCACACCCCCCACACCACACGTCGCTCCACACCACCAACACCGTCACCCCACAACTACACACCCCACATAACCACCACACACACGCCGGACACACAACCCATCACAGCCCCACCAATCTTAACACCAACCCCTCCACACAACCCCCACACCACACCACACATCCCACACCTCACACACACACCCCCACCCCACATCTACCAACACACTACACACAAGCACCCAACCACACACACAACACACCCACCGCACCCAACTAAGACAACCCCTCACCCCACACACGACCCTTCCCCCCACTCCCCCACCTTTACACATCACCCCACACCGGACACACTTACCACAACCCATCCACCAACCACACCCAGCCATCACCCAGATCAAACACCACGCATCACCACACCCAGACCTCTATACGCTCACACACAACCACCCGACACCATTACCACCCACCGCTAACCACAACACACGCACCCTACCCCACACACCCCGACCCCCAACCACCCACCCCTCACCCCCGACCACACCACACCCACCTCAAAATACCACCCTGGTACAGGGACAGGGGGGGTGGTGAACACGGGGGCAGGGGGGTAGGACTTACAGTGGACATGGGGTGCCCTTGGAGCATAGGGGCGTACAAGAGGACATGGGGTACAGTGGACAGGGGGGGTACAGATGGTCATGGGGTACAGTGGACAGGGGGTACAGTGGACATGGGGTACAGTGGAATGGGGTTACAGTGGGACAGGGGGGGTACAGTGGACAGGGGGGGTAAAAGTGGACAGGGGGGTACAGGGAATGGAGGGTACAGTGGACAGGGGGTACTAAGTGGACAGGGGGGGTACAGTGGACAGGGGGGGGTTTCGTGCGTGTAAGTGGTTAATGGAACAGAATTTCGAGGGGATTTAAACAGTGGACAGGGGGCAATGACAGAATGGGCGCGCCCCGGGGGACAGGGGGGTACAGTGGAAGGAGGGTCCTGGGCGGTAACAGTCAGGATGGTCAGGGGTACTGAGGGGGGTAGAAGGGACAGGAGGGAGGTACAGTGGACAGGGGCATTACAGTGGACAGGGGGTACAGTGGAACGGGGGGTACAGTGGACAGGGGGACAGGTACAGGTACAGTGGGACAGGGGGGGTACAGTGGACAAGAGGGGTACAGTGGACAGGGGACCATGTACAGGGGGCTAAACTTATGTGACAGGGGGGTTTTTGATGTTTCAATATGGACATGCTTTTCTCTATTTCTTAAGTTGTGTTATTAGTGGTATAACTTTGTTGTACATGCGGGTACAGTGGGCAGGGGGGTACAGTGGAACAGGGGGGTACACTTGGACAGGGGGTACAGTATAATTGGGGGTCAATGACGATTGCCGGTGGGGTACGTGGGCCGGGGGGTACAGTGGACAGGGGGGGGTACAGTGGACAGGGGGTACAGTGTACAGGGGTAAAGCAGTGAAACAGGGGTTAACAGTGGACGCAGGTTGGCAGTGGATAGGGGTGGGTGGAAAGGGGGCAAGTGGTGTACTCTGTGGACAGGGGGGGGTACCGTGGCAGGGGGGGTACCGTGGACCGGGGTGTACAGTGGGTATTGGGGGTACTTCAAGTGGGTAACGGACACTCACAGCTTGCACGCTCTGTCCCGCTCAGCAGGGCGGCGGTGGCAGCTGGTGGGGTCGTGCTCGGGCGTCAAACACACGCGTCCGCGGCAGTGCCTATCCTTCAGCTTACAGAAGAACCGGACGCTCCCGGGGTGCGAGAGGGGGGATAACGCCTGTTTTCACCTGCACCAGGGGGGGAGGGGGAGAAGGGGAGGAGAGAGGGAAAATGAGTGGGAAATGGAGGTGGAAAGGTAAGGAGGTAAAGAAGGTGTAGTAGGGGAGGGGAAGGAAAGGCGAAGCATGCTGGCCCTTCGGGAGGGGCTGCGTTGGGGAAAGAGAGGATGCAGTGGGAGGGAAGTGTGTGGAGACCCGTAAGAGGGGGTGAGGCGTGATAGGGCAGGAGGCCAGGGAGAAGGGGCGAAAAGGGATGTTGGCAGAGATAGCAGGCAGAGGTGAGGGAGGAGGATGTGAGGAGGGTTGGAGAGCAGTTGTAAGAGAGGAGGAGAGCCTATTGGGAGTGGGGGATTGCGACTGAGGAAGCGGGAGAGGACGAGAGGCATCTCATGCTGTTCTAGAGGAGATGTGCAGAGAGAGGTACAAGGACGACAGACAGGTGGGGTAAACAGCTACCAGTGATATGAGGGGACATGTGGACGGACCGGGGTTTGACAAGGTTCCACTTGAAGTGAAGCAGGGAGTGTCACGCTCGGTCGTGTGAGATGATGGTTTTTCCTGTGGTTGTAGGCCAGTGCAGGCTGTACTGGGTGCGACGGTGAGAAGTAAATAGGTGGTTGAATCACCTTGTTGGGGTGTGCACTACACCACCCCCAATAGTCACTGGGTTGCAGGGAAGCTGCGATGACTGGCTGAGACGAATGGCAAACAGTGCGGAGAACTTGTCAACTTCCCAGAGGTATGTACGGGACACCTGGAGAACAGGGTTGAGTTTCCAGGCATATACATTTTACGTTGAGGCTCAAGGGCTCAAGTTGCATGCAACCATCTTGGGACAGAGATTTCACTCGCCAGACCTGCTCAGGTAGATTGTTGTCACAGAGGAGAGAGCATTTGCGAGTTGGGATGCTTTAAAAAACAGTAACGAGAGCAGGACTGAGTGAAGCGACAGGTGAGGAGTTTCAGGCCAAATGCGGTCTCTAGGACCTAGTTAGAGCGCATGGGGCAAGGCAGAGTGGGAGTTATGGACGCTGAGATAGACCATAGACATAGACCATTGAGGTAAGCGGAACAGGGGAAAATGAGACCACGGTCAGGCCGGCCTAGGGCAGTCAGATAGTGGCGCGTACCAGGGGTGATAGAGTTGTCTGCCTTTCAGTCCGCATACAGGCGCCAGAGACCCTGTTCGATCCCGACTACGTGTGTGCTGTGCTGCTACCCGGATGTTTTGTACTTTCTCCTCTCCTCTCGCTCTCTCCCCGTGACCTCCGCTGCGTCGGCGTTTTCTTCTACCGATGTCTTTACCCACACTCCAGAGACGTTCAGGGTTATGTAGAGTTAATTGGGCTATTGTAAGATAAATGTAAAACATTGTCCCTAATACGATAGGGTGAAATAAGAGAAGGGGACGTATAAGTAGGTAGGTTAGTGTGTCGGGGATCCGCTGTCGTAGTTCGGGGAGGGCGACACTCGCGAAGCATGTTTCCCCACTGTATCTAGCTTAGAACTAAATGGAAAGGTACAGGCAACAGTACACAAGTGTATCCCTGGGGAGTTTGGGAACTGAGGATTGGCGGTCAAAAGCATTTCCGGGCGAGTCTGAAACTGACAGGAAAACAGTATCGAGGCTGACAAAACCTCAGGGTTGCTAGGAGGCTCAGCTATCCTGGCAATACTATATACAGGATTCATTTAAGTGAATGGAATCATTCCAGGGATCGAGGGTAACTAGTAGAGGAGTGTGTGTGTTCTCTGTCTTAGATAGACCAATGTGGTCATTCTCTCCTGTGAACCAGGTCACAACACGCAAGGACCACACACACCCCACACTACACAACACACCCCCAACAACCCAGCAACACACACACACACCGACGGCCACAACACCCACTGTCCCCCCCCCAAACACACCCCCACACACTGACCGCACCCCCCACCCACCCA
>NW_026576504.1:0-94591 GCF_028641065.1 Leucoraja erinaceus | reverse complement strand
ATAAAGGTTAACACAAATATCCATCACAGCAGATTCCCCACATTCCTCACTGTGATGGAAGGCAAAAAAAGTCTAACCTTTTCCTCTTTATTTCTCCCGCAGTCAGGGCATTCGAACTTGAGAGCAGTCCTACTAACTATCTAATTGGAGATCCCCAGTTTATCTTTGATCAAACTGTACTGAGTTATCTTGCACTAGCCTTTATTCATGTTATACCCTTTATCGTATCTGTACACTGTGAATGGCTCGATTTTATTCCCACTTTCCACTGACTGGTCAACATGCAATAAAAGCTTTTCACTGTAACTCGGTACATTTCAGATTCAGATTCAGATTCAATGACCATAAACTAAACTGAAATAAACTTTTGATTCTGAGATGGTGATTGGACGTGGCAAAATATTCATAACATGCAGATGGAAATGGATGGGAAGATGCAAATGGGGAGGAACGGAATGGATATGAAATGGTATTTCATGTCATAGTCAAGAGTCATTCAGTGTTACAGTGTGGAAACGCCCTTTGGCCAAAATTTTCCCCATGGGTCAACATGTCCCATCTACACTATTCCCATCTGCCTGCGATTAGCCCATAAGCCTCTAAACCTTTCATATCCATTTACTTGTCTAAACGTTTCTTAAATGTTGAATAGGACCTGCCACAACTACCTCCTCAGGCAGTTCGTTCCATATACCCACATTTCCTTTGTGTGAAGAGGGATATGAGAAATGCTCCCATTCCCAATTCCACGTTAGGGTGATCTACCTACATATCTACTTTGCTAAGGCTGCCCCAACATGAGCAATCAGCAGAGTCCTCTCTTTTGTAGGTTAGAAGAATGTAGGGTGACATTATTCTATATTCTCTGCCACAGAAGGTAGTTGAGGCCAGTTCATTGGCTATATTTAAGAGGGAGTTAGATGTGGCCCCTGTGGCTAAAGGGATCAGGGGGTATGGAGAGAAGGCAGGTACAGGATACTGAGTTGGATGATCAGCCATGATCATATTGAATGGCGGTGCAGGCTCGAAGGGGCGAATGGCGTATTCCTGTACCTATTTTCTATACACAGAACATGAGCGGATATTTTCTCCGGTGGTCGAGTCTTGAGGGTTAGCTACAAAAGAAGTGTCCAATCATTTAAAACTGAGATGCACAGACATTATTTTGTTTCTCTCAGAAAGTTTTGAAGCTCTGGAAGATCCCTGTCACCAAGAGTGGTGGAAGCCAGATCATTACATATATCGACAATATTGGGAATAGATAAATATTTGAAAGATTGAGAAATTGAGGGTTACATGGAACTACAGTTGAGGGGTTGAGGCCAGCACAGGTCAACCTTTTTCATATTGAATGCCAGGGCAATCCTGAGGGCCCTGGTTGTTTACACCTTGTCCAGCTTTCATGTATTCTTATATCCTTTTTATGTAACATCATAAGCACTGCTTCATTATCATTCAACACTATCTTTAATTAGCTTTCACACATTTGGGAAGTGAGCTTATTATCAAGATCCAGAGGTTACGGTGGAATCATTCTCAGGCTAGTCCCAGAGTCCCAGGCAATTGATCAAGAGACGTGTGCACAAATATCTCTGCCATCACCACAGCTAAGAATTTAAAATCAAGGAATTTAATAAGTCTGAGATCAGGTATCCAGAAACCTTCCAATCCTTGCAAAAAATCCTAGTTTGCGTCCTAAATTCAGACGGGATTTTGAGCTGGCCATTAAATGCTGGCTTTCATCCTTAATTCATCTATCGAATTAATTCACCTAAGGAAGCTGGCGAAGGTGAAGAAGCCCATTCTCGAGCGGCAACATTTTGAGACAGTAATCCATGCCTATATTACATCTAGGCTGGATTACTGTAACGCGCTCTATTTTGGTGTTGCTCGTTCTTCATTGGCTCGTCTCCAGTTGGTTCAGAATTCTGGCCTCCCTACACTGGCTCCCGGTGCACTTTCGAGTTCATTTTAAGATACTGTTATTTGTTTTTAAATCTCTGAATGGGCTCGCCCCGCCTTACCTCTCTGAGCTGCTCCACCCATACGCTCCTGCCCGGTCCATCAGGTCAGCTGGTCAGCTGCTCCTGGAGGTACCGAGGTCTAGTCGGAGGCTCAGAGGGGATAGAGCCTTCTCTGTTGCTGCTCCAGCACTCTGGAACACCCTGCCGTTGCACATCAGACAGGCCCCCTCACTGTCCATCTTCAAATCCAGTGTTAAAACACATTTGTACTCCCTGGCTTTTGACCATGCCTGAGGCTTTGCTTCTGTTTGTGGTGTTTTTGATGTTTCTTTATTTTACATGTCTATTCCTACTATTTCTTTTGATTGTTATTTTTGGTGTGTATTAACTTTTTTGTCAATGATTAGTGATGTACAGCACTTTGTTGCAGCTATGTTTGTTTTTAAAGTGCTCTATAAATAAAATTATTATTATTATTATTATTATTATTATTATCGAGAGACTTCTAACACAGTCTTTTTTATTTTAGCAGGAGGAACTCAACAGGTCAGTCAGCGTCCATGGAGGGATATGGACAGGTGACGTTTCAGGTCTGGAGCTTCTTTACATTGATGAGTAGAGGGGGAGAAAGCTGGAAAAGAGAGGTAGGGGTGGGGAAACACTTGCAAGTGAAAGGTGGATCTGGGTGCAGAGATAAGGGGGCATTCAATGTTCATATCATTGGGTTGCAGGCTTCCCAAGTGGAATACGAGGAGCTATTCTTTTGTTTATTCTGTGGCCCCAATCTGGCAGTGGAGGGGACTTAGGACCAGAAACGTTAATATGGGAATGCAAAGAAGTGCTTGTAGTTGCATGCTATTTCAACTTCCCTTTCCATTCCCAATACCAACCTTAATGTCTAATTTCAAGTAATATCTTCCTCTTGCTCCCCTCTCCCTGGTGCGCACACATTTCCCCCACTAATTCCCCCGCCCCTCTGTATCTTGATCCTTTCCCTTCCTCTTTACACAGCTCTCACCATTTCCTACGCCGAGTCTCGCATTTCCCCATAATCCTCCCTCTTTCCCCTCTCCCTGCCCTCACTACCCATATCCCTCTCTCCAGCTTTACATTTCACTTCACTTCTTTCCTGATCCGAAACTCTTGTTCACCTTTTCACCTTTGTTACTAACTCCACCCATCTGGCAATCATCTATTCTCACGTGTATCCACCTATCACTTGTCAGGCTTTGCCCTTCACCCACATCTCTTTTCCTGTCTCACCCACCAGCTTCAGTCTGAATTTGGGCCCTGACCTAAAACATTTCCCTCCACAGATGCTGCCTGACCTGTTGAGCTCCTCCAGCATTTAGTATTTTTGCTCAAGATTCCAACATCTGCACTCTCTTGAGTTCCCATTTTAAAACTGTGTAGATTCTTTTTTCCTCACAGTTTAATGTTGGGCTATTCTAGGCTGCCTGTTGCTCCACCTACAACATTCTTTTAATACATTAAAGCTGAAAAGCCCAAATGTATCAAAGTACTTTTTAAATAGATCTGAACAATCTCAAGTAGACAAAAATTGCTGGAGAAACTCTGCGCGTGAGGTAGCATCTATGGAGAAAAGTAGTAGGTAACGTGAGAGACCCTTCTCTCCTTTTCTCCATAGATGCTGCCTCACCCGCTGAGTTTTTACAGTTCCTTCTTGAGAGTGCTTGTCTGCACCGAATGGATTTTCAAGTCTTCTTAAGATGATTTCATTGTTGGAGATGACATCAATCCGATTAAACTATGGGCCTGCCTGCACCTGATCAAGCTCGGACTATGCAATGGTTTTGCTGGACATCTGTGCGCTGTCTGCGTAGGCTATTTATGGCTCCCGGTCACTAGCCATTTGAATCCCCCTCCCCATTCCTTCACTGAATTGTCTGTCATCAGACTCTTCCACCTCCAGGATGAGGCCAAATGCAAACTAGAGGAATAGCACCTCATGTATAGCCTGTGTAGTCTTCAAACTAATTGCATGACCACTGAATTATCTCATTTGAAGTACCCTGCCTTCTCCTCCTACAGGCACCCTGCACCTTCTCACCCAACCTTTTCCTCACCCAGAGCATCTATCCCTGAAGAAGGGTTTCGGCCAGAAATGTTGCCCATTTCCTTCGCTCCATAGATGCTGCTGCACCCGCTGAGTTTCTCCAGCATTTTTGTGTACCCACACACTCTCATTCCACAGTCTTCTCCCTGATGTGATTTATTGTCACATGTACCAAAATTACTCAATATGTTAAACATGCTTCCATAATAGGGTATTCACAAGGACATGACTGATAAATAGGAATGACTAAAATACAGGTGGCACAGTGGTAGAGTTGCTGCCTTACAGCGCCGGAGACCCAGGGTCATTCCTGACTATGGGGTGGTGTCTGTACGGAGTTTGTAGGTTCTCCCTGTGACCGCGTGGGATTTCTCCGGATGTTCCATTCCTTCCACATCCCAAAGACATACAGGTTTATAGGTTGTGTAGGAACGAACTGCAGATGCTGGTATCAATCGAAGGTAGGCACAAAATGCTGGAGGCATTTGCGGGCCAGGCAGCATTTCTGGAGAGAAGGAATGGGTGAGAAGGTCGAGACTTGAGTATAGGATTCATTAAGGATTTGAGTATAGGAGCAGGGAGGTTCGACTGCAGTTGTACAGGGTCTTGGTGAGACCACACCTGGAGTATTGCGTACAGTTTTGGTCTCCAAATCTGAGGAAAGACATTGTTGCCATAGAGGGAGTACAGAGAAGGTTCACCAGACTGATTCCTGCAATGTCAGGACTTTCATATGAAGAAAGACTGGATACACTCGGCTTGTACTCGCTAGAATTTAGAAGATTGAGGGGGGATCTTATAGAAACTTACTAAATTCTTAAGGGTTTGGACAGGCTAGATGCAGGAAGATTGTTCCCAATGTTGGGGAAGTCCAGAACAAGGGGTCACAGTTTAAGGATAAAGGGGAAATCCTTTAGGACTGAGATGAGAAAAACATTTATTACGTAGAGAGTGGCGAATCTCTGGAATTCTCTGCCACAGAATGTAGCTGAGGCCAGTTCATTGGCTATATTTAAGAGGGAGTTAGATGTGGTCCTTGTGGCTAAAGGGATCAGGGGGTATGGAGAGAAGGCAGGTACAGGATACTGAGTTGGGTGATTAGCCATGATCATATTGAATGGCGGTGCAGGCTCGAAGGGCCGAATGGCCTACTCCTGCACCTATTTTCTATGTTTCTATGTTTCTATGTTACTGGAATGTATACAGGATGGTTTTTTAAACCAATATGTGGAAGAACCGACTAGAGACAGGCCACCCTAGAATGGGTATTGTGTAATGGGGAAGGATTAGTTAGCGATCATGTGTGCAGGGCTCCTTGGGCAACAGTGACCGTAATATGGTGGAATTCTACATTAGGATGGAGAGTGACATGGTCAATACAGAGACTAGTGTCCTGAACTTAAAGAAAATGAAATTTTAAGGGATAAGACGGGAATTGGGTGGGATAGACTATCAGTTTATACTTAAAGGGTTGATGGTGGAGATGCAATGGCAAAGATTTAAATGGATGAACAATAGGGTGTCTGCTATTGGGAGAGGTTGAGTAGGCTGGGTCTCTATTCCATGGAGCGCAGGAGGATGAGGAGAGATCTTATAGTAGGTATGTTACAAAACCTACCTGAACCGTCATTGGGAATCTGCCCACAGCCATGTCCGCGATTTTGGCGCTGTTTGGAGGGGGCGGGTTTAAAACGCGATTTTTACTAGGCTGTTCCAATCGCAGATGTTCAGCCTAGTAAATCATTAACGAAAAATCGCTGCAAGACCCGGTCGCAAAAGGTATTATTAGTTTTATAGGCCTCGATAATATAGTTATAATAGTTTTAAAATTACTCTCTCATTCCGCAACCTCTCGCAGCCCCAGGGTTTTATAAAGCAAACAATTAAAGGTATGTACCTTATTTTTACATTAAATGGGGCATATATATAACCCTGTATATCAAGTTATCTATAGCGAGTAGTTCATTTTGGGCTTTTTATATCCCGCAGTATTTTTCTCGGCATTTGAGGGCACTAATCCAGCGCGATGCGAACGTTCTAAACCAGCGCGTTCACATGAACCCACTAGAAAGCCGATTTAAATGGGCATTTATTTACAGCAATTGAACACTAAATTCCTTCCATTTGGCCTATAAATTAATGTAAATTAGATATAAAAATCATGTTATATTGTAAATTATTTGTGAATAATCTTTGGACACTTAGGCTATTTAAAAATGTTAATCTTTCCTTAAGAAATGGGCTTTTGACTATCCAAGATCACAGCTTTTTTGTAATGTCCATTGAAAATCAATAGGGAACAAGATGCTAATTTCCAAGTATGAAAATGGCCATAACTTTTTTAATACTTGAGATATGAAAGTGAATTTGGTGTCAAATTAAACTTATTGTTATGCTTTATCTGATGGGATAAATTGCAGACTTGATTTTTAAAATCTCAAAATTTTGTAACATTGCTACTTATAGAGGTATACAGAATTATGAGAGGAATAGATCGGGTTGATGCACAGAGTTTTTTGCATCGAAGACCAGAGGACATAGATTCAAGGTGAGGGGAAAAGATTTAATAGGAATCCGAGGGATAACATTTTTACACAAGGGGTGGTGGGCGAATGGAACAAACTGCCAGAGGAGGTAGTTGAGGCTGGGGCTATAACATTGTTTAAGATACAGTTAGACAGGTACAGTTAGACAGTACCTGGACAGGACTATGAAGGACAAGAAGCCAAAGCCAAGAAGTGGAAGCCAAGATACAGAACGGACACGACGCCGATAAGCCAAGATACAGAATGGACACGACGCAGAAAAGCCAAGATACTGAACGGACACGACGCAGAAAAGCCATGATACAGAATGGACACGACGCAGAAAAGCCAAGATACTGAACGGACACGACGCCGAAAAGCCGCCGAATGGACATGATGTCTCTGGGGACGAGATTTGTCCGAGACCTTGTCAGCAATTGGTTCAGACCTCCACATCCATCACATCACTAGCCGGGGGCAGAACGGGGGGGGGGGGGGGGGGGGGGGGAGAGATGGGAGGGTGGGGAGTTTTGAGCTTGCGTTTGTAAAATGGTGGCAGTGACTCCAAGCTGCTGCAAATGCCACAGAGCCAGTGATGTGAATCACTGACTGGGGGGAGACGGGAGGGTGAGGTGGGAGCTTGAGCTTGTGTTTGTAAAATGGTGGCAATGACTCCAAGCAGCTGGGATTGCCGCAGAGGCTTTTCAACATCATGTTCGTTCCCCGCTAGATTTTAAGCCGAAAAACAATCTGACGCCAAATGCACATGAATCCGAACATGCCCATTTGGCGTCAGATTATTTTTCGGTTTAAAATATGACGGGGAATGGACGTTTCGTCGAAAAGCCTCTGTGGCAATCGCAGCAGCTTGGAGTCACTGCCACTATTTTACAAGCGCAAGCTCAAGCTCCCCCCCCCCACCCTCCCGTCTTCCCCCAGACAGTGATGTGATGGACGCAGAGGTCTAGACCAATGGCTGATAAGGTCTCGGACAAATCCCATCCCCGGAGACATCATGTCCGTTCGGCAGCTTTTCGACATCATGTCCATTCTGCGTCTTGTCCTTTCAGGGTGGTGTCCGTTCGGGTTCTTATCCTTTGGACGAGGTGTGCATTCGGCTTGGAATCCTTTCGGCGACTTGTCCGACCGGTATCTTAGCATTCGGGATGATGTACATTTGGCATCCATCCATCACATCACTAGCCTATAAGCTGGGGGGCAGTGAAAGCTGTGAGGAGGATGCTAGGAGACTGCAAGGTGACTTGGATAGGCTGGGTGAGTGGGCAAATGTTTGGCAGATGCAGTATAATGTGGATAAATGTGAGGTTATCCATTTTGGTGGCAAAAACGGGAAAGCAGACTATTATCTAAATCTAAATTCTTAAGGGGTTGGACAGGCTAGATGCAGGAAGATTGTTCCCGATGTTAGGGAAGTCCAGGACAAGGGGTCACAGCTTAAGGATAAGGGGGAAATCCTTTAAAACCGAGATGAGAATAACTTTTTTCACACAGAGAGTGGTGAATCTCTGGAACTCTCTGCCACAGAGGGTAGTTGAGGCCAGTTCATTGGCTATATTTAAGAGGGAGTTAGATGTGGCCCTTGTGGCTAAGTGGATTAGGGGGTATAGAGAGAAGGCAGTTACGGGATACTGAGTTGGATGATCAGCCATGATCATATTGAATGGCGGTGCAGGCTCGAAGGGCCGAATGGCCTAATCCTGCACCTAATTTCTATGTTTCTATGTTTCTATGGCATCTTAGCTTCGGCTTCTTGGCTTCGATTTCTCGTCCTTCGGCGTCCTGTCCGCACACGGGATAGGACAGGTTTGGAGGGATATGGACCAAGCGCAGGCAAATGTGACTAGGGTAGCTGGGACATTGTTGGCCGGTATCAGCGAGTTGGGCCAAAAGGCCTGTTTCCACTATATTACTTCCTACGGCAGCTGAGGAAGCACAATCTGCCACAAGTAATGATGGTCCAATTCTACACGGCCATCATAGAGTCTGTTCTCACCTTCTCTATCATGGTCTGGTTTGGCTCAGCCACCAAGCACGACACCTGGAAACTGCAGCGAATCGTTCGATCATCAGAGAAGGTTATTGGCTGCAACCTTCCCTCCATTGATGAACTGTACACTGCAAGGGTCAGGAAGCGAGCGGGCAAGACCATCTCTGACCCCGCTCACCCTGGCCACAAACTCTTTAAATCACTTCCCTCTGGAAGGTGACTCCAGATTGTCAAAGCTGCCACAGCCAGACATAAAAACAGTTTTTATCCACGAGTAGTTGCTCTACTCAACAGCCAAAAATCTGTAGCCTCCCTTTGATCTGCTTTTTTGTTGGTTCACATGCTTGATCAATGGTGTTATATTATTATTAATGTTAAGTGTTTTCTGAGTCATTCATAACTGTCACTGTATGTCATGTTGTTACTTGTGGGTGGGGCACCAAGGCAAATTCCTTGTATGTGAATACCTGGCCAATAAACTTACTTACTTACTTACTTACTTACTTACTTACTTACTTACTTACTTACTTACTTACTTATTTCTCTGTGACTCTAACTCTTGAAATTGTTCATCTCTGCGTGGCGGAAAAATAAAACCGGGAAGGCAGTTCAACCGTGGCTAACGAGGGAAATCAAGTATAGTATTAAATCCAAGGAAGAGGCATATAAATTGGCCAGAGGAAGCAGCAAACCCAAAAACTCGGAGAAGTTTAGAACTTAACAGAGGGGTTAATTAAGAAGGGGGAAAGAGAGCATGAAAGAATGCTTGCGGGGAATATATAAACTGACTCTAAAAGCTTCCTTAGATAAATAAAATGGAAAAGATTAATGAAGACAAGTGTAGGTTCCATACAAATGTGAATTTGTAATGAGAAACAAGGGAATTGCAGAACAGTTAAATGAGTACTTTGGGTCTGTCTTCACTAAGAAACTCAATGTGTCAAGCATCATCACTGCTGAGTGTTATCAAGCATTTTTGCATTTATATTTCCAATTTCTAACTGCATTTCTAGCAAGTGTACTGCTTTGCTTCCAGAAGTCGACCACAATCTCCTGACTGAAGGAATGGTTGTTGTCTTATCACCACATTACAAGATTCACAATCTCCATCCTGTACTCCAACTTCATAATTGCTTGATATCTGGCCCATTAGGGTGGTGTCATCTGCAAACTTGTAAACCTCCGCTTTCCGCAGAGACCGTTCCCTCCTCAACTCCCTAGTTAACTCGTCCCTTCCCACCCAAACAACCCCCTCCTCAGCTACTTTCCCCTGAAACTGCAGGAGATGCAACAGCTATCCCTATACCATATAATAACCATATAACAATTACAGCACGGAAACAGGCCATCTCGGCCCTACAAGTCCATGCCGAACAAATTTTTTTCCCTTAGTCCCACCTGCCAGCACTCATACCATAACCCTCCATTCCCTTCTCATCCATATGCCTATCCAATTTATTTTTAAATGATACCAATGAACCTGCCTCCACCACTTCCACTGGGAGCTCATTCCACACCGCCACCACTCTCTGCGTAAAGAAGTTCCCCCTCATATTACCCCTAAACTTCTGTCCCTTAATTCTGAAGTCATGTCCTCTTGTTTGAATCTTCCCTATTCTCAAAGGGAAAAGCTTGCCACATCAACTCTGTCTATCCCTCTCATCATTTTAAAGACCTCTATCAGGTCCCCCCCTTAACCTTCTGCGCTCCAGAGAATAAAGACCTAACGTATTCAACATATCTCTGTAACTTAGTTGTTGAAACCCAGGCAACATTCTAGTAAATCTCCTCTGTACTCTCTCTATTTTGTATACCTCCTTCCTTGACTCAGTCCTAGGACCCAGACAGTCTTTTCAGGTGTAGCAGTGGTTTTATTGCACCTCTTCCAACCTCATCTACTGTATCCGCTGTTCCAGGTGTGGAATCCTAGATATAGAAACTTAGAAACATAGAAATTAGGTGCAGAAGAAGGCCATTTGGCCCTTCGAGCCTGCACCGCCATTCAATATGATCATGGCTGATCATCCAACTCAGTATCCCGTACCTGCCTTCTCTCCATACCCTCTGACCCCCTTGGCCACAAGGGCCACATCTAACTCCCTCTTAAATATAGCCAATGAACTGGCCTCAACTACCCTCTGTGGCAGAGAGTTCCAGAGATTCACCACTCTCTGTGTGAAAAAAGTTCTCCTCATCTCGGTTTTAAAGGATTTCCCCCTTATCCTTAAGCTGTGACCCCTTGTCCTGGACTTCCCCAACATCGGGAACAATCTTCCTGCATCTAGCCTGCCAACCCCTTAAGAATTTTGTAAGTTTCTATAAGATCCCCTCTCAATCTTCTAAATTCTAGAGAGTATAAACCAAGTCTATCCAGTCTTTCTTCATAAGACAGTCCTGACATCCCAGGAATCAGTCTGGTGAACCTTCTCTGCACTCCCTCTATGGCAATGATGTCCTTCCTCAGATTTGGAGACCAAAACTGCACGCAATACTCCAGGTGTGGTCTCACCAAGACCCTGTACAACTGCAGCAGAACCTCCCTGCTCCTATACTCAAATCCTCTTGCTATGAAAGCCAACATACCATTCGCTTTCTTTACTGCCTGCTGCACCTGCATGCCTACCTTCAATGACTGGTGTACCATGACACCCAGGTCTCGCTGCATCTCCCCCTTTCCCAATCGGCCACCATTTAGATAATAGTCTGCTTTCCCGTTTTTGCCACCAAAATGGATAACCTCACATTTATCCACATTATACTGCATCTGCCAAACATTTGCCCACTCACCCAGCCTATCCCAGTCACCTTGCAGTCTCCTAGCATCCTCCTCACGCCTAACACTGCCCCCCAGCTTAGTGTCATCCGCAAACTCGGAGATATTGCCTTCAATTCCCTCATCCAGTCCTACTCTTTGCTTCCTGTTTGCCAGCCAGTTCTCTATCCACATCAATACTGAACCCCCAATGCCGTGTGCTTTAAGTTTGTATACTAATCTCTTATGTGGGACCTTGTCGAAAGCCTTCTGGAAGTCCAGATACACCACATCCACTGGTTCTCCCCTATCCACGCTACTAGTTACATCCTCGAAAAATTCTATAAGATTCGTCAGACATGATTTATCTTTCGTAAATCCATGCTGACTTTGTCCAATGATTTCACCACTTTCCAAATGTGCTGCTATCCCATCTTTAATAACTGACTCTAGCAGCTTCCCCACTACCGATGTTAGACTAACTGGTCTGTAATTCCCCGTTTTCTCTCTCCCTCCCTTCTTAAAAAGTGGGGTTACGTTTGCTACCCACCAATCCTCTGGAACTACTCCAAAATCTAAAGAGTTTTGAAAGATTATTACTAATGCATCCACTATTTCTGGAGCTACTTCCTTAAGTACTCTGGGATGCAGCCTATCTGGCCCTGAGGATTTATCGGCCTTTAATCCATTCAATTTACCCAACACCACTTGCCGACTAACCTGGATTTCACTCAATTCCTCCAACTCCTTTGACCCGCGGGCCCCTGCTATTTCCGGCAGATTATTTATGTCTTCCTTAGTGAAGACGGAACCAAAGTAGTTATTCAATTGGTCCGCCATATCCTGGTTCCCTATGATCAACTCACCTGTTTCTGACTGCAAGGGACCTACATTTGTTTTAACTAATCTCTTTCTTTTTACATATCTATAAAAACCTTTGCAGTCAGTTTTTATGTTCCCTGCCAGTTTTCTTTCATAATCCATTTTTCCTTTCCTAATTAAGCCCTTCGTCCTCCTCTGCTGGTCTCTGAATTTCTCCCAGTCCTCCGGTATGCTGCCTTTTCTGGCTAATTTGTACGCATCATCCTTCGCTTTGATACAATCCCTGATTTCCCTTGTTATCCACGGATGCACTACCTTCCCTGATTTATTCTTTTGCCAAACTGGGATGAACAATTTTTGTAGTTCATCCATGCAGTCTCCAATGCCTTCCATTGCATATCCACCGTCAACCCTTTTAGAATTAATTGCCAGTCAATCTTGGCCAATTCACGTCTCATACCCTCAAAGTTACCCTCAAAGTTACCTTTCATATGTCGGCAAGACCAAGCGCAGGGTCGGTGATCGTTTCACTAAACACCTCCACTCAGTCCGCTTATACCTACCTGATCTCCCCGTCCCATTCCCACATTGACCTTTCTGTTCTGGGCGTTCTCCATTGTCAGAGTGAGGCCCAGTGCAACTTGGAGGAACAACACCTCACATTTGACTTGGACAGCTTAGATCCCAATGGTATGAACATTGACTTCTCTAATTTCAAGTAACCTTGGCTTTCCCTCTCTTTCCATCCCTCCCCCATCCCAGTTCTCCTATGAGTCTGAGTGTCCCTCTGATTACATCATATTTCTGTTTTGTTCCTAGCTAACAATGTCTATTCTACATTTTCGTTGATCACACAGAGAGTGGTGAATCTCTGGAACTCTCTGCCACAGAAGGTAGTTGAGGCCAGTACATTGGCTATAATTAAGAGGGACTTAGATGTAACCCTTGTGGCTAAAGGGATCAGGGGGTATGGAGAGAAGGCAGGTACAGGATACTGAGTTGGATGATCAGCCATGATCATATTGAATGGCGGTGCAGGCTCGAAGGGCTGAATGGCCTACTCCTGCACCTATTTTCTATGTTTCTATGTTTCTACTATTCTGCTTCAGATCTTTGAATCTGCATGGTCTCAATCAGCAGAAGATTCAGATGCGCCCCACAGGTTTGTTTTCTATTTGTTAAGGAATCTTCATGGTCAGATGATAGGAATGCGTTTTAGCTCCAAAGTATCTATTTTTTGCCAGCTGTTTCCAACGAACAGGCGGTGACCTCCAATGCTTCTTAAACTTGACACTCTGCACTTGAAGGGCCAAATGGCCTACTCCTGCACCTAATTTCTATGTTTCTATGTTTCTATGAAGTATACTCAGATGCACCAGACAGTACAGTGGAAACCCATCCAGTTTGTGCCATATCCAACTGTGCCTTCCCCATTGAACACAATGGGGATCCCAGAAACCAAGGAAACCATATCTTGCACTGCACGTCTTGGCCTCTCAGATTCCCGCTGTTTTCAAATGGGGAATTAAAAGCATATTGCAACATTTATTTGACTGATGGCATGAAGAGCCATGGCATTCAGTCGATTTCTGAGAAAATATGTCTAAAAATAAAAGAAAAATTGAAGTAAATTATCTCTGTAATGTGCTGTGTATAAAAAGAAGTGGTTGGCAATGTGGATCGTTCATTCCATCTTTCGCTAGGAGAGAAATCGGAAACCCTGGAGTGACTTGAATTGGATCTTTTTCTTGGAGACGAATCATGAATCCTTGATTTTATCCAACTCTGTTCTTTCCACTTTCAGTGGCGGCTGATCCTTTCATAGGAATTATTTTGTGTGATTTCTAAAATAATGTTTTTGTTGTCTCCATGCTACACAGACAAATCTATCTAATATATCCTCTCCATAAATAGCTCTCGCGGGTGCAAAGATGGGACCCTATTATTCAAGAAAAAATGAAGTGTAACATGTGATTTATGATATATCACAGATGTAATTTTGTGCATCTCATCCACATGTTTTCAAAATAACAGGCACCTTTCATGTTTTCATAATGACACAATGACATTTGTGTTTTAATTGTCATGCATTTGAGGACCAGATGATTGACACTAAGATTCGCAAATCCTGATTCAATGGTGCTTATTCCAGTTATTAGCGTGGAAAAAATAAACTGAAGGTTTCAAGGCTTATTCACTAATAAAGATTTAGGTAGCGTATTACTGTCTGTCAAGTTCATTTGTGTAGTCAGAGACTCGGGTATGTCGGAAGGCATTTAAAGAGTACGAGAAAGGATGACTCAAGAGTTTCTGAAAGAAGTAGAAACGCTTTCAATAGAAAAAAAAGTTGTAAGGACATATAATCTTGGCCTTTCAGTTTTAAAACTTTCAGGCCCTGCTGAGTGCCCCCCATCCCACCTGGACTGTCTCCCTCAGATGGTCACGTCGCAGTTTATTTATTTTTAATTTTTTGGACATCAGTTAGAAGCTGCATACCAAATCTCGTTGCACTTACGTGCAATGACAATAAAATATATTATTATTATTATTACTACTATTACTATTACTATTATTATTATTACTATTACTATTACTATTACTATTACTATTACTATTATTATAGTATGCGGCGCCACCCGATGACATCACTAAAAGTGAGCATGCTGGTACAGCAGGCAGTGAAGAAAGTTAATGGCATGTTGGCCTTCATATCGAGAGGATTTTGGAGCAAGGAGGTCTTACTGCAGTTATACAGGACCCTGGTGAGACCACACCATTGTGTGCAATTTTGGTCTCCTAATTTGAGGAAGGACATTATTGCTATTGAGGGAATGCAGCATAGGGTTGCTAGGTTAATTCTCGGGGTGTCGGGACTGACATATGATGAAAGAATGGGTTGACTGGGCTTGTATTTACTGGAATTTAGGATGAGAGGGGATCTTATGGAGACATATAAAATTCTTAAAGAATTAGACAGGCTAGATGCAGGAAAAATGTTCCCGATGTTGGAGGAGTCCAGAACCAGGGGTCACAGTTTAAGAAAAAGGGGTAGGCCATTTAGGACTGATTTTTTCACCCAGAGAGATGTGAATCTGTGCAATTCTTTGCCAGAAGGCAGTGGAGGCCAATTAATTGGTTGTTTTCAAGAGAGAGTTAGATTTAGCTCTTAGGGTTAAAGGAACCAAGGGATATGGGGAAAGAGCTGGAATGGGATACTGAATCTAGATGATCAGCCATGATCATATTACATGCATTTAAATGCGTTTAAATGCATTTCGTTGTCTCTGTACTGTACACTGACAATGACAATTAAATTGAATCTGAATCTGAATCTGACATGGCGGTTCTGGCCCGAAGGGCCAAATGGCCAACTGCACCTATTGTTCTAAGTTTTCTATGTTTCTGTAGGACTTGAAACAATACAGTGAAATTCAGGTATGGGTGGCCACATTTCTTTTGCATGCTATCTAATCAGATCAGATACTGTATACAAATGCAACCAAATTACACTCAAGTACAATAGGTAGCACAAAGGGAAAGATACAAAGTGTAGAACGCCGTTCTCAGCATTGTGGTGCATCATTTCCACGGACAAAGTCCAATGTCTGCAGTAGTTGTAGCAGTGAATTGGACAGCACCGTAGCATATGGAATGACTGATCAAAAGCTTGATAACAGAGTCATAGAGTTATAGTCATAGAGTGTGGAAACAGACCCTTCACCCCAATTTGCTCAAGCCGACCAATGTATCCCATCTAAACTTGTCTCTGTTGCCTGGGTTTGGTCCATATCAATCCAAACCTATCCTATCCATGTACCTGTCAATGTTTCTTAAGCATTGTGATAGTACCTGCCTCAACTACCTCCACCGGCAGCTCATTCAATATACCTATCAACCTTTGCATAAAAATATTGCCTCTCAGGTTCCTATTAAATCTATCCTCCCTCACATTAAACCTATATCCTTTGGTTCTCGATTCTCTTACTCTAGGTAAAAGACTCTGCACCTACCCGATCTATTCCTCTCATGATTTTATACACCGCTATAAGATCAACCCTCATCCTTCAGAACTCAGAGGGAAGAAGCTGTTCCTGGGTCTGGTGGTACGCATTTTCAACTATGTACCTACTGCCTGACAGAAGCAGGGACAAGAAGGAATGTCCAGTTTAGAAGGGGGGATCTTATAGAAACATATAAAATTACAAAAGGACTGGACAAGCTAGATGTAGGAAAATGTTTCCCAATGTCCAGAACCAGGGGCCACAGTATTAGAATCAAGGGGAAGCCTTTTTTAGACTGAGGTGAGAAAAAACATTTTCACCCAGAGGGTTGTGAATTTGTGGAATTCCATGCCACAGAGGGCAATGGAGGCCAAGTCAATGGATGGATTTAAGAGAGAGTTAGATAGAGCTCTCGGGGCTAGTGGAGTCAAGGGATATGGGGAGAATAAAGGCATGGTTTATTGATTGGGGACGATGAGCCATGATCACAATGAATGGCGGTGCTGGCCCAAAGGGCCAAATCGCCTCCAACTGCACCTATTTTTTATGTTTCTATGTTTCTATGTGGGACAAGTCTTTGATTATATTGGCTGCTTTTCCGAGGCACAGTGAAGTGTAGATGGAATCAATGCTAGGAAGCCTAGTCTTTGTGATGGACTGAGCTACATCCACTAATCTTCAATTTCTTGCGGTCTTGGGCAGAGCTGTTATATAAATCCATTGTAACTTGATAGTTGACATTCTGTGGTGCATGTGGAGAAATTGTAAGAGTCATTGTAGACATTCCAAATGGCCTCATTCTCCAGAGGAATTTGAGGTGTTGGTTGGTCCTACCTCTGAAATGTTAAATAAAATAAATGTTAAGTTAAAATAAAATGAAAAAAATCTAATAATATCAGAAACTTTTTGCAAAGGCAAAGTACTGTGGATGAAGGAAATTGGCAATGAAATAGAAAATGTAAAAAGTTCTCAGACTGTCAGGCAAGAGCTGTGAAGATTGAGGCAGAATTAACGTATCAGCCATGTGTCGTCAGTATGCCAGACATTTAAATTAGATTAATTGGAATTGAAATTAAATGTAAGAGAACAGAGGCAACAGGAGTGAAATGCAAAAAGGAAGCTTGGTAGATGTGTAATACATTGAATTATTAATTTTAGCTATATTATTTTAAATAACATTTTAAATTGAGCTTTTAATCATTTAGTAACAAGGTTACCATACTTTGATTGATTCATTGATTAATTGATTCATTGAAAGATGCAGCATGGAAATGTGTCATTCAACCCACCAAATCCACGCTGAAAACTTTACACCATTTCTATGTTATCACTCTTTCTTATCCTCTCCTTACACACAAGGCGTAATTTACAGAGGCCAATTAACCTACATACCTGCACATCTTTGTGATGTGGAAGAAACCCACGTGGTTGCAGGGAGTGCGTGTGAACTCCACACAGATAGCACCCAAGGTAAGGATCGAACCAGGGTCTCTGGTGGGGTGTCGAATGGGATAGTGGAGGATGGAGTTAAAGGGAAAGGGTTTCTTAAATGTGTGAGCGTAGAGACAGAGGGGTGTAAAATTAGGGTAGAAGCAATAGGTAGCAAGGTGAAAAGTAAAAGTGGCAGGCAGACAAAACCAGGGCAAAAATCAAAAAGGGCCACTTTTCAGCATAATTGTATAAGGGGTAAGAGTGTTGTAAAAACAAGCCTGAAGGCTTTGTGTCTCAATGCAAGGAGCATTCGTAATAAGGTGGATGAGTTGAACGTGCAGATAGCTATTAATGGCTATGATATAGTTGGGATCACGGAGACATGGCTCCAGGGTGACCAAGGCTGGGAGCTGAACATCCAGGGATATTCAATATTCAGGAGGGATAGATAGAGAGGTAAAGGAGATGAGGTAGCGTTGCTGGTTAGAGAGCAGATTAACACATTAGAAAGGAAGGACATTAGCTTTGAGGATGTGGAATCGATATGGGTACAGCTGCGAAACTATAAGGGGCAGAAAACACTAGTAGGAGTTGTATACAGCCCACCTAACAGTAGTAGTGGAGTTGGGGATGGCATCAAACAGGAAATTAGAAATGCGTGCAACAAAGGTAAAACAGTTATAATGGGTGACTTCAATCTACATATAGATTGGGTGAATCAAATTGGCAAGGGTGCTGAGGAAGAGGATTTCTTGGAATGTATGCGGGTTATTTTCTAAACCAACATGTAGAGGAACCAACGAGAGAGCAGGCTATTCTAGACAGGGTATTGAGTAATGAGGAAGGGTTAGTTAACAATCTTGTTGTGCGTGGCTCCTTGGGCAAGAGTGTCCATAATATGGTTAAGTTCTTCATTAGGATGGAGGGTGACATCGTTAATTCAGAAACAAAGGTCCTGAACTTAAAGAAAGGTAACTTTGAGGGTATGAGACGTGAATTGGCCAAGATAGACTGGCGATTGATTCTTAATGGGTTGACGGTAGATATGCAATGGAAGGCATTTAAAGACTGCATGGATGAACTACAACAATTGTTCATCCCAGTTTGGCAAAAAAATAAATCAGGGAAGGTAGTGCATCCGTGGATAACAAGGGAAATCAGGGATAGTATCAAAACAAAAGATGAAGCGTACAAATTAGCCAGAAAAAGCAGCCTACCAGAGGACTGGGAGAAATTCAGAGACCAGCAAAGGAGGACAAAGGGCTTAATTAGGAAAGGGGAAAATAGATTATGAAAGAAAACTGGCAGGGAACATAAAAACTGACTGCAAAAGCTTTTATAGATATGTGAAGAGAAAAAGATTAGTTAAAACAAATGTAGGTCCCTTGCAGTCAGAAACGGGTGAATTGATCATGGGGAACAAGGACATGGCAGACCAATTGAATAACTACTTTGGTTCCGTCTTCACTAAGGAAGACATAAATAATCTGCCGGAAATAGCAGGGGACCGCGGTTCAAAGGAGTTGGAGGAACTGAGTCAAATCCAGGTTAGCCGGGAAGTGGTGTTAGGTAAATTGAATGGATTAAAGGCCGATAAATCCCCAGGGCCAGATAGACTGCATCCCAGAGTACTTAAGGAAGTAGCCCCAGAAATAGTGGATGCATTAGTGATAATTTTTCAAAACTCTTTAGATTCTGGAGTAGTTCCTGACGATTGGAGGGTAGCTAATGTAAAACCACTTTTTAAAAAGGGAGGGAGAGTGAAAACGGGGAATTACAGACCAGTTAGTCTAACGTCGGTAGTGGGGAAACTGCTAGAATCAGTTATTAAAGATGGGATAGCAGCACATTTGGAAAGTGGTGAAATCATTGGACAAAGTCAGCATGGATTTATGAAGGGTAAATCATGTCTGACAAATCTTATAGAATTTTTCGAGGATGTAACTAGTAGCGTGGATAAGGGAGAACCAGTGGATGTGTTATATCTGGAATTTCAGAAGGCTTTCGACAAGGTCCCACATAAGTGATTAGTATACAAACTTAAACACATGGTATTGGGGGTTCAGTATTGATGTGGATAGAGAACTGGCTGACATACAGGAAGCAAAGAGTAGGAGTAAACAAGTCCTTTTCACAATGGCAGGCAGTGACTAGTGGGGTACCGCAAGGCTCAGTTCTGGAAACCCAGCTATTTACAATATATATTAATGATTTGGACGAGGGAATTGAATGCAACATCTCCAAGTTTGCGGATGACACGAAGCTGGGGGGCAGTGTTAGCTGTGAGGAGGATGCTAGGAGGCTGCAAGGTGACTTGGACAGGCTGGGTGAGTGGGCAACTGCATGGCAGATGCAGTATAATGTGGATAAATGTGAGGTTATCCACTTTGGTGGCAAAAACAGGAAAGTAGACTATTATCTGAATGGTTGCCGATTAGGAAAAGCGGAGATGCAACGAGACCTGGGTGTCATGGTACACCAGTCATTAAAAGTAGGCATGCAGGTGCAGCAGGCAGTGAAGAAGGCAAATGGTACGTTAGCATTCATAGCAAAAGGATTTGAGTATAGGGGCAGGGAGGTTCTACTGCAGTTGTACAGGGTCTTGGTGAGACCACACCTGGAGTATTGCGTACAGTTTTTTGGTCTCCAAATCTGAGGAAATACATTCTCGCCATAGAGGGAGTACAGAGAAGGTTCACCAGACTGATTCCTGGGATGTCAGGACTTTCATATGAAGAAAGACTAAATAGACTCGGTTTGTACTCGCTAGAATTTAGAAGATTGAGGGGGGATCTTATAGAAACTTACAAAATTCTTAAGGGGTTGGACAGGCTAAATGCAGGAAGATTGTTCCCGATGTTGGGGAAGTCCAGAACAAGTGGTCACAGTTTAAGGATAAAGGGGAAATCTTTTAGGACCGAGATGAAGAAAACTTTTTTCACACAGAGAGTGGTGAATCTCTGGAATTCTGTCCCGCAGAAGGTAGTTGAGGCCAGTTCATTGGCTATATTTAACAGGGAGTTAGATGTGGCCCTTGTGGCTAAAGGGATCAGGGGGTATGGAGAGAAGGCAGGTACAGGATACTGAGTTGGATGATCAGCCATGATCAAATTGAATGGCGGTGCAGGCTCGAAGGGCCGAATGGCCTACTCCTGCACCTATTTTCTATGTTTCTATGTTTTTATGTGAGGCAGCAGATCTACCAGCCTCGCCACTGTGCCATTCAGTTGATGAGTGAGTTTGTCTCAGGCAAAATATTAAAATCATCCAGCCGAGAACACCTGGAATGCAATGAACATAGAAACATAGTTGCTGGAGTAGGATATTCGGCCCTTCGAGCCAGCACTGCAATTCAATATGATCATGGCTGATCATCCAAAATCAGTAACCCGTTCCTACTTTTCCCCCATATCCCTTGATTCCATCAGGCCTAAGAGCTAAATCTAACTCTCTCTTGATAACATCCAGTGAATTATGGCAGAGAATTCCACAGAACACTGAATGTCTGAGAAAGAAAATGGTTAGAACGTGCATAAACCAATTCTATTCTTCAGCCAAAATTACATTCCATGCTGGTTTCAGTATGGATGAAAAGAAGAAAATTCCAAGCCTTACAAAGGAATTAGGAATCTTCTTCAAATGCAGATGCTTGACTGTTTACAAAGAAGACCTGCAGAATTGGAGAATTGTAATAATATCAGTTATCCCAAAACTCGATTCATTTTATTTAGAACAATTTTTCATCATAACCTCAGCAAATGGCCAATAGGTAAGACTGCTGGCCTTTGATGCTCACATGAATATTGATGTGATTTGCACATTCTCAGATGTGATCCCCCAAATACCATTAAAATTCTAGTGTAATAAAAATGGAATTATGCCATTGTCACATAAATCAGTGGCCCCAATTAAAAACACAGAAAGATCCGTGGAAGCAGATGCTCAGATGACAAGTGAAATTGGCAAAATCCTATATAATAAAATAAAGAAACTGTGCTGAATTTATCCTAATACAGCAGTGGTGCTGTCACGAATGAAACCTAATCCATTTTTTACCTTACTCAATGTCATCAACTCCTTTTATGATTTTCTGTACTTTTTTTATTGTAAAACGGTGAATATTTTTTTCTTGAAAGGACTCTGGAGACTAATGTGGACTGCACAATAAAACAGGCCTTTATAATATGATAAGCCCCTGACCCTTGCATTTAACCTGAGGCAGGACACATAGAAAATTTGCACTGTGACTCAATTATCATGACTTCAGGATCTCACCACTGTTAAACGTTCTGATTATTGCCATGAACCATATGCTCTAGTCCTAATTTCAGGACTAGGGAGCACTAGTTGAGGCTAGACCAGTGGTTCCCAACGTGGGGCGTACGCCCCACAGGGGGGCAATTTGATTTTTAAGGGGGGCAATTGAGCGCGACTGAGGAGGTCTGGGTCCAAATTTTCGATTTTTTTTTTTTTGGATTTTCCATCAGGTAAACATATGTAGTTTATGTTTCAGATGTTATTTTGAGTAAATAACTTTTTTTGGGTAAAAACGGTCTTTATTGTGTAGTTATTACATAATCACCGCGCCATCGCTCTTCATGCACGTCGCACTCAACTCAATGGTATTTTGCATTGGATAGGTACTTTTACTTTAATGTACAGTAATTAAAATGATCGAAGTATTACAGAAAAAGCTTCCATTAAAATTAGTTTGTGTTGTATAACATTTCAGTTCTCTATTATAAGTTTTGAAACTTTATTTGCTGTTTTCGTATGAGACAATCAACAAATATTTCAATATTCTAATATAGACATTTTCTCTCTCTTTATTACCTGTGAATACTCTTTTATTATCATATTTATTATTATTATTATTTTAATACCACCTAATGTTTTTTTCTTTTTTTTTTACAATTTTTTACTAATTTCTTGCTCAGAACTTTAACTGTCTTTTGTTTATTTCATTTTTCTTTTTCATGGATGCCATGTTCTTTTGAAGCTTGTTTAAACCAATATTGTCATTTTAAGCTTCTTCAGCTGAAACGGAGTTCACTTTTTAAATGATAAGAATTATATATCACCACATGGGGGGGGGGGGGGAATCAGGATTTTAGAGGTGATTAAGTGGGGCATGGCCAAAAAAAGGTTGGGAACCACTGGGTTAGACAGTGATAAAGTCAGTCTGAACCTTATAAAGTGGGAGCTCCTCATGGCTGCAGCTGGTGCGTAAATGGTCCGAAATGTGGCCGCAGATTGCTAGAAGACGGGGCAGTGACGCAGCTGGTAGACCTGCTGCTTCACAGTGTCAGAGACTCAGGTTCGATCGTGACCTCAGGTGCTGTTTGTGTGGAGTTTGCACGATTTCCCTGTGTGGCTGTGTGGGTCTCCTCCGGGTGCTCCGGCTCCCTCCCACATCCCAACGACATGCAGATTTGTGGGTGAATTGGCCACTGTATATTGCCCCCAGTGTGTAAGATGTGGATGAGAAAATGGGATAACTAGCGTGAATGGGTGAGCAATGGTCAGCCAGGAGCCAGTGGGCTGAAGGGCCTGTTTCCATGCTGGATCTTTAGACTTACTTTGCTTTCGAGATACAGTGTGGAAACCTGCCCTTTGCCCCACAGAGTCCACGTCAACCATCGTTCACACTGCCTACACATTAGGGACAATTTACAATTTTGCCAAAGCCAATTAACCTACAACCATTTGGAATAGGGGAGGATACTGGAGCACCCGGAGAAAATCGACACGGTCTCTCAGGGAGAACGTACGAACTGCGTACAAACAAAAACTGCAGTCAGGATCAAACCCAGGTCTCTGGCACTGTAAGGCAGCTACTCTACTGCTGTGCCACCATGCCGCACTATCTCTCAACTAAACTCAACTAATAAAGCAGGAACGCAGATCTTCCAACATGATACTTGAGGCCTGGTTGACAAGATGGAGGGTAAAGGAGAAGTTCTTTACCCACAGGGGAATAGGAAGTCTTTCCGAGATGTATTGATGCAACAGTAGGGATATACAGTAATTGAGCTGAACAGCGGAGTCAAACCAAAGGTTACTGGTCCAGTTCAGCGTGACGTTTAATGGCATCCATCACGATCCTGGTCAACATCTGTGAAGATCATCAAACCAAATCTCCCCAAATCTGCTCCACCAGGCTCACACTTTACTCAACATGACACATCACTACCACTCACCCACCAACAATACCTGTCAAGTAAGGCGATCACCAAATATCCAAATACTTCACTATAAACTCCCTTCATGACTTTGCCACCCGATGTCACCTTTAGTGCAAGAGACTGGCAGGTGAATTTGGGGGTAGGGGTGGTTAATGGGTACAGAGAACTAAGTGGGGAAATAGGATTGATGGTAAAGCTCAGAGGACCAGCCTAGACGCAATGTGCCGTCACCTCCATCTACATTATAACCATATAAACCATATAACAATTTACAGCACGGAAACAGGCCATCTCGACCCTTCTAGTCCGTGCCGAACACATATTCTCCCCTAGTCCCATACACCTGCGCTCAGACCATAACCTTCCATTCCCTTCCCGTCCATATAACTATCCAATTTATTTTTAAATGATAAAAACGAACCTGCCTCCACCACCTTCACTGGAAGCTCATTCCACACAGCCACCACTCTCTGAGTAAAGAAGTCCCCCCTCATGTTACCCCTAAACGTCAGTCCCTTAATTCTCATGTCATGTCCCCTTGTTTGAATCTTCCCTACTCTCAGTGGGAAAAGCTTTTCCACATCAACTCTGTCTATCCCTCTCATAATTTTAAAGACCTCTATCAAATCCCCCCTTAACCTTCTGCGCTCCAAAGAATAAAGCCCTAACTTGTTCAACCTTTCTCTGTAACTTAGTTGCTGAAACCCAGGCAACATTCTAGTAAATCTCCTCTGTACTCTCTCTATTTTGTTGACATCGTTCCTATAATTAGGCGACAAAAATTGTACACCATACTCCAGAATTGGCCTCACCAATGCCTTGTACAATTTTAACATTACATCCCAACTTCTATACTCAATTTCCTCCAAGTACTCCTGTTCCTCCCGCATCCCAAAGCCATGTGGGTTTGTTGGTTAACTGGCCTCTGTAAATTGCTCCTGGTGTGCAGGGAGTGGATGAGAAAGTGGGATACCACAGAACTAGCATGAATGGGTGATTGATGGTTGGCATGGACTAGGTTGGATGAAGGGTCTGCTTCCATGCTGTATATCTAAAACTCTAAAACTATTTTACAAGGGTGACATAATAGTAAGTTTAAACAAGAACTTACCAGTTTGAAGTTTGATCTTAGATAGATAGGTTCTTTATTGTCATTATAACATGTAAACATGTACAACAAAATTAAAAATACCAACCAGTCAGTGCACCATTCACACATTATCTAAAAGCTAACGATACGTAAAAGAGAAATATCTAAAATTAACAACTAAAATAAATAACATGAAAAAAAAAGCATAAACACACAACCATACATTCTTCTGTCGATTGCACAATCCCTTTGGTATGTAGCGCACCTGCGCTCATTTGGTGGCTATATTAAGTGTATTTATTGCTGTGGGATAAAAACTGTTTTTGAGTCTGTTTGTCCTTGTCCACATTGATCTGTACCATCTGCCTGACGGCAACAGTTCAAACAGGGAGTGTCCGGGGTGGGAAATGTCCTTTATAATGTTCTGGGATTTCTTGAGACAGTGGGAACTGTGTAGGTCCTGCAAGGTGAGGAGAGGGCAGCCGACAATCCTCTGGGCATTGGCAATAGCCCTCTGGAGCGCTTTCCCCTTAGCCGCTGTGCAGCTGGTGTACCACACGCATACACAGTATGTTAGGATGCTCTCTATGGAGCACCGATAAAAGGACAGCAGCAGTCTCTGAGTGATGTTATTCTTCCTGAGCACCCTCAGGAAGTGCAGTCTCTGCTGGACCTATTTCAGCAGCGCAGAGGTGTTCACGCTCCATGTCAGGTCCTCCTCAATGTAGATTCTTTGAGGTGTTGAGGAGCAGGTTATTCTCTCCACACCACACTGTCAGCTGCTCCACCTCATCCCTGTATGCGTACTCATCCCCCCCAGAGATGAGCCCCACCACTGTGGTGTCATCCGCGAATTTGACAATGGTGTTACTGTGGTGGGCGGGGGTGCAGTCATATGTGTAGATGGTGTAGAGCAGGGGGCTCAGTACGCAGCCCTGTGGAGAGCCGGTACTGAGGCTGAGGGCCGTGGATGTGTGATGGCCCAATCTGACTCTCTGGCTGCGACCCGACAGGAAGCTATTTATCCACATGCAGGTGAAGTGTGGAAGCCCCAAGTCCCCCAGTTTGTCCACCAGTTTGTGGGGAAGGATGTTGTTAAAAGCAGAGCTGTAGTCCACAAAGAGCATCCTCATGGAGGGCTGTGGCTACAGCGTCCTCTGTGGATCTGTTTGCTCTATATGCAAAATGGTGGGCGTCAAAGCTTCGGGGCAGGAGTGATGTGATGTGACCCCGGAACCGTTTTTCAGAACACTTTAAAGGAACCTGAGAGGTAAAATTTTCACACTGAGGGTGGTGGGTGTTTGGAGCAAGCTGCTAGAGGGGGTAATTGAGTCGGGTAATATTGCACCGTTTGAGGCGTGCAGGTTTGTAGGTTAATTGACTTCTGTAAATTGTCTCTAGTGAATAGAAGTAGTGTAGGAAGGAACTGCAGATTCTGGTTTCAACCGAAGATAGACACAAAAAGCTGGAGTAACTCAGTGGGACAGGCAGCATCTCCGGAGCGAAAGAATGTGTGTCTATCTTCGAGTAGAACCAGTGTATGGTGATCACTGGTTGGTGTGAACTCGGTGGGTTGAAGGACCTGTTTTCACTCTGTTTTTCTAAAACTTAAACTAAAAACTAAAACTGTTTGAGTCCCTTGATAGTGGGAATGAATGAGGTAAAATAGTAAATGTTTCATCTACTATGATTGCATGTGAAAGTGTTGTAAGAAGGGCACTCATTGGTGAGAATTGTAGATGTTGCCGTGTCCGACACACAAACCAGATTATAAACACAAAAAGCTGGAATATATCAATGGGTCAGACAGCATCTCTGGAGATAGGTGACATTTCAGGTCAAGACCCTTCTTCAGACTGAGAGTCAGGAAAGGGAAGCGAGAGATATAGACATTGATATAGAGAGATATAGAACAACTGTACCAAAGATAGACACAAAGTGCTGAAGTAACTCAACGGGTCTGGCAGCATCCCTGGAGAAAATGATTAAGTGACGATTTGGGTCAGGAATAAATGTTTGGATTAGGGGCTGTTAGTTTAGCTTAATTCAAAGATACAGCTCAGAAACAGGCCCTTCGGCCCATCAAGTCCGCGCCAACCAGCGACCCCCATATATTAGTACTATCCTACACATACTAGGGACAAAGTATCACCTACTCCGTTTCTCCAGAGATGCTGTCTGACCCGCTGATTCACTACATCTTATTGTGTCTATCTTCAGTTCAAACCAGCATTTGCCATTCCTTCCAAAACCAGACTTTCCACCATTGACTCCATCTACACTTCATGCTGCCTTGGAAAATCAGCCAACGTAATTAAAGACGTCTCATCTCGTCTCTTTCTCCATATATTACTATACTTGACACACTGAAGATTTCCAGAATTCTCTGTTCATGTGTCAGACTTCCAACATGTGCAGTTTTCGTTGCTTTGCCATGTCGATAGGCTCATATTTTTTTCTAGTTCCTGACAAATCGGCCACATCCTTTGCTCTGTCCAGAGCATCCTGCAGTTTATTAATCTTTGCTGAATTACTGATCAATAATTAATTGTATAATCACAGTAAAGTGAGACGCCAATCCACATTTGCATTCTCAAAGCAGTCATTGCTGGCTTTGTCATCTTCGGACCCAAAATTGCTATCAAAGGTTTATGGCTTTTGAAAGGTTTACTCAATGGAAAATCAAACTTTTACATTCCAAAAATAATCTGAAAGCCACTTTCTCAATGTAAGCATAGTTTCTCTCTCGTTGTTTGTCTATGTACATGACACAAACAATTGTTTTTTTTTTCTTTAACAATGTGTATTTCATAACCTATTATCAACCCAACTCTCAACTTCACAGAACTGTGCACAATTTTCAACTTGTGAGTTGGTATTGTTGCCATTTAACAAAGATTCATTTCTAAACTCTTCTTCCATGAATAGTGCCACTTCCTGTTCTATGCCCCAATGTTATTTTTGTCCTACATCAGTAATGGACGAAATGGTGTCAATATTTTGTAAGACCTGCAAATTCTAGCATAATTCTGTACTCTGCCCAGCAATAATCTCAGTTCTGCAACCTTTGTACCCCTCCTGAAAAAGCTTTAATTTTCTATTGGATAGACCTTTTAATTTGCTACATGCCTAAGCTTTTGTTAGCAATGCTTGGCCCCAAGTCAGGCAAACTATTATCTAACTCATTGGAGACCCTTGGACTATCTTTGATCGGACTTTATTGGATTGTATCTTGCACTAAATGTTTTTCATGTTGTTCCCTTTATCATGTATCTGCACTGTGGATGGCTCGATTAGATTAATATATTGCCTTTTTCTCTTTGCACTACCTTCTGCACTGGTGTATGCCTAGGTTGTAGAGAAATAGATTTGGTAGATGCACACCCTTCTTCAGAGTAGGAGCAAGACTACCATAGGTTTCAGGTGAGGGGGGAAATTTAAGGGGTAATTCTTTCATGCAAAGGGTGGTAAGTGCATGGAATGAGCTGCCAGAGGAGGTAGGTGTGGCAGGTATTAACTGTACATTTAAGGAGCATTTGGGCAGGTGCATCGATAGGACAGGTTCAGAGGGATATGGGCCAAATGCAGGCAGGTGGGACATAGTGTATATGGGATATGTTGGTCGGTGTGGGCAAGTTGCACCAAAACGACTTTCCACGTTGTATGACTATAGTTCTATGACTAAGTAAATCTATAATCAGGTACTGAGAAAAGGTTGATTAATACTATGAGGGTTGAGGAGCATTTAGGGAAGAATGATCATTATAAATATTAAAAATCATTTAGTACACTTTAAAACTTAGGTCTAAATCTAAACAAATCAAACAATAAAGGTACAAGGCATCAACTTTGGAATATTGCCAAACTGCAATAACAGCTATAGGAGTGTGCAAGCAATAATTAGTTTAGTTTAGTTTAGAGATATAGTGAGGAAACAGGCCCCTCGGCCCAACAGGTCCGCACTGACCAGTGATCCCCGCACAATAACACTATCCTACACACACTAGGGAAAAATTACACATTGACCAAGCCAATTCACCTACAAACCTGTAAGTTTTTGGAGTGTGGGAGGAAACAAAAGATCTCGGAGTAAACCCATGCGATCACGGCGAGAACGTCCATACAATATAACCATATAACCATATAACAATTACAGCATGGAAACAGGCCATCTCAACCCTTCTAGTCCGTGCCGAATACGTATTCTCCCCTAGTCCCATATACCTGTGCTCAGACCATTACCCTCCATTCCTTTCCCATCCATATAACTATCCAATTTATTTTTAAATGATAAAAATGAGCCTGCCTCCACCACCTTCACTGGAAGCTCATTCCACACAGCTACCACTCTCTGAGTAAAGAAGTTCCCCCTCATGTTACCCCTAAACTTCAGTCCCTTAATTCTCATGTCATGTCCCCTTGTTTGAATCTTCCCTACTCTCAGTGGGAAAAGCTTATCCACGTCAACTCTGTCTATCCCTCTCATCATTTTAAAAACCTCTATCAAGTCCCCCCTTAATCTTCTGCGCTCCAAAGAATAAAGCCCTAACTTGTTCAACCTTTCTCTGTAACTTAGTTGCTGAAACCCAGGCAACATTCTAGTAAATCTCCTCTGTACTCTCTCTATTTTGTTGACATCCTTCCCATAATTAGGCAACCAAAATTGTACACCATACTCCAGAATTGGCCTCACCAATGCCTTGTACAATTTTAACATTGCATCTCAACTTCTATACTCAATGTTCTGACTTATAAAGGCAAGCACACCAAAAGCTTTCTTTACCACCCTATCTACATGAGATTTCACTTTCAGGGAACTGTGCACAGTTATTCTCAGATCCCTCTGTTCACCTGCATTTTTCAATTCCCTACCATTTACCATGTATGTCCTATTTTGATTTGTCCTGCCAAGATGTAGCACCTCACACTTATCAGCATTAAACTCCATCTGCCATATTTCAGCCCACTCTTCCAACTGGCAAAAATCTCTCTGTAGACTTTGAAAATCTACTTAATTATCCACAACCCCACCAATCTTAGTATAATCTGCATACTTACTAATCCAATTTACCACACCATCACCCAGATCATTGATGTACATGACAAACAACAGTGGACCCAACACAGATTCCTGTGGCACCCCACTAGTCACTGGCCTCCAACCTGACAAACAACCATCCGACATTACTCTCTGGCATTTCCCATTCTGCCACTGTTAATAATAATAATAATAATACATTTTATTTATGGATGCCTTTCAAAAGTCTCAAGGACACCTTACAGAATTTAATAAGAGTAAAAAACATATAATCAGAGTAAAATAAATAATAAAGACATCACCAATACACAAATTAAAGACAGAATTCGATCCAAAGACAAAAAAAATCAAAAGCACAATGTGAAGAGAGAGCAGCGGCAGTTAAACCGCGCCAGCGTACACTCTCCCTTCTGATAGCCATCTTGGACACAAACTAAAATAATCACTTACACAAAAAATGGTTACCACTGTGGGGGAAGGCACAATGTCCAGTCCCCAACCCCAGTTCTCCCAAAGTCAGGTCTATTGAGGCCTCCGCTATTGCCTCTACGGAGTCCTGATGTTCCTGGCCGTTCTCGCCAGGTGCTGTTGTCCCGATGTCGGGAGAGTCGTCTCAGCGATTGGGCCACCTGGAACAGCCGCTTCCTTACCGGAGACCGCGGCTTCCGAAGCCGACAAGGCCGCACCGGTTTGGCTCCCAGGCTCCCGATGTTGAAGTCGGCGCCGCCCGTTCCGCAGACCTGCAGCCCGGAGGTGTTGAACTCGGCGGTCACAGCTCACCGAAGCTCCAGCGCGGCGATCCAGCACGGCGACCCAGGCAAGGCATCGCCCGCTCCGCTCCGCGACAGCGCCCCAGCGCTGTGCCGCCATCGAAGCCGAGGTGCTGGGCAGTCCCCGCCAGCAAACGGCACTCCACGCCCGCTGGTAGGCCACGAGGACGGGTCGACGGGGCAGCCCAGAGAAAAAGCTGCCTCACCGACCAGGTAGGGACCTAGAACTATAGTTACCCCATTCCCCCCACATTAAAAAGTCTATTTCTCCTACAAATAAAACACAGGACTCACTAGAACTACAAAAAAAAAGTGAATTAAACAGACGGCTGCTGGTTAGCAGCCGCTCCCCAAGATGGCTCCTCCTCCTCACTGTTGAATCCATCTTGCTACTCCACCATTAACACCCAACAATTGAACCTTCTTAACCAACATTCCGGGAGGAACCTTGTCAAAGGCCTTAGTGAAGTCCAAATATACAACATCCACTACTTTACCCTCATCAATTTCCCAAGTAATCTCTTCAAAAAATTCATGAAGATTAGTCAAACATGTCCTTCCAGGCACAAATCCATGTTGACTGTTCCTAATCAGACCCTGTTTATCCAGATGCTTATATATATTATCTCTAAGTATCCTTGCCATTAATTTGCCCACCACTGACGTCAAACTAACTGGTCTATAATTGCAAGATTTACTCTTAGACCTCTTTTTAACAATGGAACAACATGCGAAGTATGCCAATCCTCCGGCACTATTCCCATTTCTAATGACGTCTGAAATATTTATTTCATAGCCCCTGCTATTTCTACACTAACTTCCCTCAATGTACTAGGGAATATCCTGTCCGGACCTGGAGACTTATCCACTTTTATATTTCTCAAAAGTGTCAGTACTTCCTCTTCTTTGAATCTCATAGTTTCCATAGCTACTCTACTTATTTCCCTTACCTCACATAATTCAATATCCTTCTCCTTGGTGAATACCGAAGAAAATAAATTGTTCAATATCTCCCCCATCTCTTTTGGCTCTGCAGGTAGCTGTCCACTCTGACTCTCTAATGGACCAATTGTATACCTCGTTATCCTTTTGCTATTAATATAGCTGTAGAAACCCTTTGGATTTACTTTCACCTTACTTGCCAAAGCAACCTCATATCTTCTTTTAGCTTTTCTAATTTCTTTCTTAAGATTCTTTTTACATTCTTTATACTCCTCAAGCATCTCATTTACTTCATGCTGCCTATAATTATTGTAGATCTCTCTCTTTTTCTGAACCAAGTGTCCAATTTCCCTTCAAAACCATGGCTCTTTCCAATTTTTACTATTTCCTTTCAACCGAACAGGGACAGAAAGATTCTGTACTCTTAAAATTTCACCTTTAAATGTCGTCCATTTCTCTTCCACATCTTTCCCATAAAACAAACTGTCCCAATTTACTCCTTTTAAATCCTTTCGTATCTCATCAAAGTTAGCCTTTCTCCAATCAAAAATCTCAACCCTAGGTCCAGTTCTGACCCTCTCCAAAATTATATTGAAACTAATGGTATTGTGATCACTGGACCGAACTGTTCCCCAACGCATACCTCTGCCACCTGACCCATCTCATTTCCTAACAGGAGGTCCAGCACCGCCCCTTCCCTAGTAGGTACTTCTAAGTATTGCTGCAAAAAACTATCCTGCACAAATTTTACAAACTCCAACCCATCCAACCCATTAACAGAATGTGTTTCCCAGTCTATGTGTGGAAAATTGAAATCTCCCACAATCACTACCTTGTGCTTACTACTAATATCTGCAATCTCCTTACATATTTGCTCTTCCAATTCTCGCTCCCCATTTGGCGGTCTATAATACACTCCTATAAGTGTTGCTACCCCTTTCCCATTTCTCAGTTCCACCCAAATAGCCTTCCAAAATGAGCCCTCCAATCTATCCTGCCAAAGCACTGCTGTAATATCTTCCCTGACTAGCAATGCAACACCTCCACCTCTTGCCCCTCCAATTCTATCACACCTGAAGCAACAAAATCCTGGAATATTTAGTTTCCAATCACAGCCCTCCTGCAACCATGTTTCACTGATCGCCACAACATCATACTTCCAGGTGTCAATCCAGGCTCTAAGTTCATCCACCTTTCTTACAATGCTCCTAGCATTAAAATATACACATTTAAGAAACACACCCATCCCTTATTCTCTGTTTATTGTCTTTTTTTTCTCTCTCCCCTACATTTTGGGTCAGAGTGCTATCATTCTCTGCCTCCTGCCTCACACACTGACTGCTAGCTTTCTCAATTTGAGTCCCTCCCCCCAACCATACTCTGTACAGACAGCACCTGTGGTCAGAATCGATCGCGCTGCAAGCACTGTAAGGCAGCAACTCTACTGCTGCGCCAAAGATCATGATTTTGATTTTGATGTTGAAAGGTTTTGAATAGTTTTTATTGAATCAACATGCAGTGGTGATTTTCGGAAAGGGGATAAATACATTTTTTGATCTTAAGGGAATCAAGGAATGTGGTCTTAATGCAGGAAAGTAGCATTGAGATAATGGATGGACCATCATCTCTTTTGCATGGCACAGCAAGAATGTGGAGAGTGTGGGTGGAGAAATAGCTTAATTATACTTCTATTTCTTATGTTCTTTTGTTCTCATCTGCTGCTCTCTGCATGCTAATTTATTTTCACTGTTATGGTACTCAGTTTTTAAACTTCAAAATCTCACTTTAGACAAAGACAAGAAATATTTGTGATGCTAATGTGTTGCCTCACGGTGCCAGAGATCCAGGTTCAATCCTGACCTTCGGTGCTTTCTGTGTGGCATATGTTTCCTCCGGGATCCGGATATTCCAGTTTCCTCCCACATCCAAAACCTGTACGGATTTGTAGGGTAATCGTAATTGGCCTCTGTATTGGTGGATTCCATGGTGGCAGAGCGATAGAGTTGCTGCCTTACAGCGCCAGAGGCCCGGGTTCAATCCTGACAATGGGTACTGTCTGTATCCAGTTTGTATGTTCTCCCTGTGACCGCATGGGCTTTCTTCGTGTGCTCCCGCTTTCCTCACGCACTCCAAAGATGCGCAGGTTTGTAGGTTAATTGTCCCTTTTTTTTTTTTAAATAATATTTTTATTGTGCACATCATAATAAAAACATGTCTAGTATATCAATCACACGTTGCTAATAGGTCAAAATAATACTGGTCCTCATTTATCATATTAACTCTGCTTCTATTTGTTTTTTTTATAGATAGAAAATGAGAAGAAAAAAAAGGCACGAAAGAGAAGAATGGAATAATTTACTAATAATACAACTTTGGAGATAGGTCCGTAGGTTATAAAACATAACTATTCATCTAATCATGAGTTCGAGCTTCAGTCAGATTCCCGTGCCGGACCAATTTACCCTTTCAAAAAGTCAATAATTGGAGACCATATTCTAACAAATAATTCTTGTTTGTTAATTAAGACAAGTCTAGTTCTTTCCAAATGTAAGGTCCTCGACATTTCCATAATCCACATTTTACTTGTGGGGGTTGTAGGACCGTTCCAAAATTTTAATATTAATTTTTTCCCAGTTATTATACTATAATCAAAAAACTTTATTTGGCTTGTTGTAAGTTTTAGGCTTTGTTCCGATATCCCTACTATTATTAGTTTTGAGTCTGGATCCAATTGGATGTTGACAACTTCAGAAATTATTCTAAAAATATCCGTCCAGAAATGTTTGATTTTTATACAATTTACAAAGGTATGAGATAAGTTAGCCTCTAAGTGCTGACATTTATCACAAATAGGAGAGATATGTGGGAAGATTCTATTTAATTTTGTTTTAGAGTAATGCAGTCTATGTAATACTTTAAATTGTATTAAAGAGTGTCTGGCATTGATGCATATGCTGTAGACTTTCGTCCCAAATATCTTTTGTTATAGGTTGGCCTATTTCATTTTCCCATGTTTGTCTATATAATTCCGTCGGTGGGACCTCACTATCTATGAGGGTATTATAAATATGAGATATTAATTTATCTGTGTTAGGATGTTTATTCAAACATTCATCAAGAGATTCTGGTTCTCTAGGTCTATAATCTTGTGTATTTGATTTAACATAATCTCTAAGTTGTAAATATCTGAAAAGGTTATTTGAGTGCAGTCCATAAATCTGTTGTAAATCCTGAAATGAAAGAAAAGTGCCTTTCCTATAGAGATGTCCCATCTTTTGAATTCCATGATTTTCCATTGTGTAAAACCTTTATCCAACACAGAGGGTTTAAATAAAGGGTTGTTTACAATGGGAAGAAAGAGTGATAAATTATCCAATTTTAAAGTCTTTTTTCATTGTTTCCAAATTCGTATACCACTATGTATTATAGGGTTCTCACTATAGGTTTTTTTGTTCAATTTTGTGGGAGCAAACAGTTAATTGTCCCTCTTGTGTGGGAAAGTGCCAGTGTATGGGATGATCGCTGATCGGCACGGACTTGGTGGGGCAAAGGGCCTGTTTCCGCAATGTATCTCTAAAGTTCAGTCTGAAAGTTAAAATGATTGCAATAAGAGCCTTTGCACTATCCTCTCTTGGGTTTTTTTTACAAGCCTGGGATATATTGGCCTAGGAATGTTACCATTTTTAATGATGCTAAATATCTTAATTCTTGTTTATTGTTGTTTTTTTCATCCAGTATTTCACATTGGTTTATCTGAACAACATGAGCCAACATGTCTCTTTCTTGTGAAGACCGTAACAAAATATTCATCAATACCTTTATCTATATCCTTTGTCTCGACACACATATCACATGTTTAGTCCTCAATAAACTCTATTGCTTTGTTTGGTCCGAGCTTTATATGCACATATACATTATCTTGAATCTGAAGAAGGGTTTCGGCCCGAAACGTTACCCATTTCCTTCGCTCCATAGATGCTGCTGCACCCGCTGAGTTTCTCCAGCATTTTTGTGCACCTTACATTATTTTTAAGTTTTCTTTGATTTCAATTGTGAGTATTTTATTATATCCTAAGATTTATTTGCCTTAAAACTATTGCCTGTGCTCCTTGTTACCAAGAGGGCTCTAGATTGTGCAGTTCCAAACCTTTTATCTGAAACTCTTGAATCTCCTTCTTAAATGCCTTCCATTGCTCTGGGGATGATTTATCTTCATATAATTATCTCTAATCCACATTTTGCTACCTCGCTTCTTCATCCATAAAACTGATTTTACCTCAAGTTAGAATCTTTACTTATTTTTATCGTTGTTCTATTCAACTATGCTAAATCTAATTAAATTATAATCACTACCATAAAAATGTTTTTTTTCCCACAGAACCCCATTTCATTTGTGCATCTTCACTTTCAAAAACTGAATCTGGAATCACTCCCATAAGTTCAAGTGATTGGAGCAGAATTAGGCGATTCGGCCCATCAAGTCTACTCTGTCATTCAATCATGGCTGATCTATCTCTCCTTCATAACCCCATTCTCCTGTCTTCTCTCCTTAACCCCTGACACCCGCATTAATTAAGAATCTATCTATCTCTGCCTTAAAACTATACATTGACTTGGCCTCCACAGCCTTCTGTGGTAATCAATTTCACCGATTCACCACCCTCTGACTAAAGAAATTCCTCCTCATTTCTTTCCAAAGGGAACGTCCTTTAATTCTGAGGTTATGACCTCTGATCCAAGATTCTCTCTGAGACTCTCCAAGTTTCGATGAGGCCCCCCCCCCCCCCCCCCCCCCCCCCCCCCCCCACGCTCATCCTTCTAAATTCCAGTGAGTAGAGACCCAGTGCCGTCAAATGTCCATCATATGTTAACCCACTCATTCCTGGGATCATTCTCCCCTCCTTGTTACGCTTGCTACATACTGGTTCAAACCTTCACCTAATGTAATTTTAAAATTCTGTGCCCTCTATACCTTTTACAGAGATGGTATCTCAGTTAATACTGACAGGTTTATCATTCCTTACTCACTATGTTCCTTAAAGTTAATAAGCACAGCAGCCACTTAATTTGATGCCCTACTGATCTTTGATAAAAAGGTAACAGGACAAAGAAGCATAGTACCTAAACATAGAACATGTCCTTCAGCTCGCAATGTCTATGCCAGACATGGGTCAAGTTAAACTATTCTCGAAGATAGACACAAAATGGTGGAGTTCCTCAGCAGGACAGGCAGCATTTCTGGATAGAAGGAATGGGTGATATTTCTGGTCGAGTCCCTATCTTCAGATCCTTTCTCGACCTGAAATGTCACCCATTCCTTCTCTCCATAGATGCTTGCCTGTCCCACTGAGTTAGAAACATAGAAATTAGGTGCAGGAGTAGGCCATTCGGCCCTTCGAGCCTGCACCGCCATTCAATATGATCATGGCTGATCATCCAACTCAGTATCCCGTACCTGCCTTCTCTCCATACCCCCTGATCCCCTTAGCCACAAGGGCCACATCTAACTCCCTCGTAAATATAGCCAATGAATTGGCCTCAACTACCCTCTGTGGCAGAGAGTTTCCAGAGATTCACCACTCTCTGCGTGAAAAAAAAGTTCTTCTCATCTCGGTTTTAAAGGATTTCCCCTTTATCCTTAAGCTGTGACCCCTTGTCCTGGACTTCCCTAACATCGGGAACAATCTTCCTGCATCTAGCCTGTCCAACCCCTTAAGAATTTTGTAAGTTTCTATAAGATCCCCTCTCAATCTTCTAAATTCTAGAGAGTATAAACCAAGTCTATCCAGTCTTTCTTCATAAGACAGTCCTGACATCCCAGGAATCAGTCTGGTGAACCGTCTCTGCACTCCCTCTATGGCAATAATGTCCTTCCTCAGATTTGGAGACCAAAAACTGTACGCAATACTCCAGGTGTGGTCTCACCAAGACCCTGTACAACTGCAGTAGAACCTCTCTGCTCCTATACGCAAATCCTTTTGCAATGAAAGCTAGTTACAATGAGAGTTACACCAAAGATAGACACAAAATGCTGGTGTAAGCCAGCATCTGCAGTTCCTTCCTACACATTAAACTAATCTCACCTGCATGCACGTGATCCATTTCGTCCATTCCCTGGATAGCCATCAGGGCGCTTGTGCTTTGATGTTATACTGATATCAATTTGGATAATCCTCATAAGGGTTGCATTTGCACTCAACAAGCATGAAAATAAATCAGCATCCTAAAACCTAACAAATAAACAAACTTCAAACAGAGCTTAATCCAGAGAGATGGAAACAAATGGCTGCTTCAAAATAAAGCAAAGGAAAAGGACCAAAGATAAGAGCCTCAATTTGAGTCATTTGCCTCTCAAACTCAGAAATGGAAGGGATGCAAGGTTGCAAGATACTTTGCATTTCTTTGCTGCAAACACCATTGGTGATTAAAATAAATAAAACCATGCAAGATTTAAATGTAATTGACAGAATAGTGGCTCAGGATATAACAGAATTAAAAGAGTTATCATAAGACGGTGATTATGGCACTACACTCACACAGATGTTAAGACACCGATTAGTATGTGGAATGATAACGGGATTTCAAAGTGGATGAATTTGATCTTTAAAAACATGAAGTAAAAACATGCAGGATTTGCAAATGAGTTTGGCTTTTCCGAGTGACAGCATGCACAGGGGATAAGTGGAAAAACAACATTGATTGGAGGCAAACCAAACATTCTTTTAAAAAAAAGGTTAAATGCTAGGAGGAAAACATATGGTTACAGAGAAAGGTTGAACAGGTTAGGGCTTTATTCTTTGGAGCGCAGAAGGTTAAGGGGGGACTTGATAGAGGTCTTTAAAATGATGAGAGGGATAGACAGAGTTGACGTGGATAAGCTTTTCCCACTGAGAGGAGGGAAGATGCAAACAAGGGGACATGACTTGAGAATTAAGGGACAGATGTTTAGGGGTAACATGAGGGGGAACTTCTTTACTCAGAGAGTGGTGGCTGTGTGGAATGAGCTTCCAGTGAAGGTGGTGGAGGCAGGTTCGTTTTTATCATTTAAAAATAAATTGGATAGTTATATGGATGGGAAAGGAATGGAGGGTTATGGTCTGAGCGCAGGTATATGGGACTAGGGGAGAATACGTGTTCGGCACGGACTAGAAGGGTCGAGATGGCCTGTTTCCGTGCTGTAATTGTTATATGGTTATATGCCATACCAAAATAAGAGACAGTGCTTGTGTAACTCAGCACAGGGCAGCACAGTGGCACAACAGTACAGTTGCTGCCTTACAGTGCCAGAGACCCGGGTTAGATCCGAACTACAGGTGCTGTGTGCATGGAGTTGGCACGTTTCCCTGACCTTGTGGGTTTCACCCGGGTGCTCCGGTTTCCTCCCACACTCCAAAGACGCACAGGTTTGAGGGTGAACTTCTGTAACATTTTAAATTATCTTGAGTTGTAGTATAGTATTGGTGTAAGGCGATCGTTGGGAGGTGCGGAATCAGTGGGCTGAAGGGCCTATTTCCGCACTGTATCTCTAAAGTCTGCAGCAGGTTAGGCAACATCTCTGGAGAGCATGAATAGGTGATGTATTGGGTTGGGACCCTTCTTCAAGGAGCAGCAGTGTCCCAACCTGAAGTGTCACCGATCCATGTTCTCCAGAGATGCTGACAGACCCGCTGAGTTTTGTCAGTTTTCTCTGGCACTTTATGCCTTATTTTGTAAACCAGCCTCTGCACTTCCAGTGTCTATATATGCCATATTAATGTTAGTTCAGGTGGGAGAAATGTTACATATATAGTTTAATATGCCAAATCATTAAACCTTGGAGGAAAAAGCATAAAGTAAAATAGACTGAATAAAATTACATTAAAGTAATTATATTAAACATTTTGGTTACACCATTTTCAACATATAAAATAATCAAATGAACTATGCTCTATAAAGAAGCCTTCACAATATCTGATGAAAAGGTAGGTGACTAACACAAGTAGAACCACTGATTTTGACGATCTCCGCACATTAACATTACCCTACACACACTAAGGACAATTTTCACTTTCACCAAGCCAATTTAACCTTTGGAATGTACATCTTTGGAGTGTGGGAGGAAACCGAAGATTTTGGGGAAAACCCAAGAAGGTCACGGTGTGAATGTACAAACTCTGCACAGACAGCACCAGTACCATATAACCATATAACAATTACAGCACGGCAACAGGCCATCTCGGCCCTACAAGTCCGTGCCGAAACAATTTTTTTTTCCCCTTAGTCCCACCTGCCTGCACTCATACCATAACCCTCCATTCCCTTCTCATCCATATGCCTATCCAATTTATTTTTAAATGATACCAATGAACCTGCCTCCACCACTTCCACTGGAAGCTCATTCCACACCGCCACCACTCTCTGCGTAAAGAAGTTCCCCCTCATATTACCCCTAAACTTCTGTCCCTTAATTCTGAAGTCATGTCCTCTTGTTTGAATCTTCCCTATTCTCAAAGGGAAAAGCTTGTCCACATCAACTCTGTCTATCCCTCTCATAATTTTAAAGACCTCTATCAGGTCCCCCCTTAACCTTCTGCGCTCCAGAGAATAAAGACCTAACTTATTCAACCTATCTCTGTAACTTAGTTGTTGAAACCCAGGCAACATTCTAGTAAATCTCCTCTGTACTCTCTCTATTTTGTTGACATCCTTCCTATAATTGGGCGACCAAAATTGTACACCATACTCCAGATTTGGTGCCAGTAGTCAGGATCGAACCCGGGTCTCCGGCGCTGTAAGGCAGCAACTCTACCTCTATGCCACCATACCGTGCTATGATCCATGGGTGAACCATATTGAATATGCAGCAAACTGGCCGAGAAACACTACACTAAACATAAAATAATGGGAGAGTCTAGGACCAGAGGCCATAGCCTCAGTATAAAAATGACCTACCTTTAAAAAGGAGGCGAGTAGGAATGTATTTAGTCAGAGTGGTGAATCTGTAGAATTCATTATTACAGATAGCTGTGGAGGCCGTCATTTCATATTTTTACAGTGCAGAATACCAGATTATTGATTAGTTATACCCCTGTCCCACTTAGGAAACCTGAACGGAAACCTCTGGAGACTTTGCGCCCCACCCCAGGTTTCCGTGCGGTTCCCGGACGATCCTGGAGGTTTTTGTCAGTCTCCCTACCTGCTTCCACTACCTGCAACCTCCGGCAACCACCTGCAACCACCTGCAACAGGGGCAGGGGCATAAGGGTGTCAGGGGCTAAGCAGAGAAGGCAGGAGAATGGGGTTGCGATGGAAAGATAGATCAGCCATGATTGAATGGTGGGATAGACTTGATTGGTCGAATGCCCTAATTCTGGTCTATGAACTTATAAAAAGGCACAGTTAAATTTGAAAACCTAAACGCGCAAAAGTGTTGAAGTAATTGGAGTTGCCTACCTGATGGATTCCCATAGACAAATTAAAACAGTACAGGGTAGCACAGTGACACAGTTGATAGTGCTGTCTATGTGGAGTTTGCATGTTCTCCCTGTAGCCATGTAGTCTGGATTTCCTCTGGCTGCTCTGGTACCCTCCCACATCCCCATGTGTGCTAGTTTATAGGTTAATTTGACTGTACAAAATCCTTGAATATGTGAGAAGTGGACTAGAAGGTGGGATAGAATAGAATTAGTGTGAACGGGTGTTCAATGGTCAGTGTGGACTCAATGGGCCAAAAGGCCTGTTTCCATGCTGTATCTCTGAAGTCTAAACTAAAACCTCAACACTAAAAGTTGTTCCAGGGTACAGACCAAACCTGTTGGGCAAAGGCTGAAAAAATGATATCTGGTTTGGAGGACCATTCGTCATATGGGTAAGGCTAGAGCAGAAGGAGGTGTCGTTGAGACATGATGAGGTTTTCAATGACGAACTGGGCACATTAAAACAAAGCCAGTCGAAATTCTGATTGTCAGAATCATACATATTTGTGTACAATTTTGGTCGCCCAATTATAGGAAGGATGTCAACAAAATAGAGAGAGTACAGAGGAGATTTACTAGAATGTTGCCTGGGTTTCAACAACTAAGTTACAGAGATAGGTTGACTAAGTTAGGTCTTTATTCTCTGGAGCGCATAAGGTTAAGGGGGGACTTGATAGAGGTCTTTAAAATGATGAGAGGGATAGACAGAGTTGATGTGGACAAGCTTTTTTCCTTTGAGAATAGGGAAGATTCAAACAAGAGGACATGACTTCAGAATTAAGGGACAGAAGTTTAGGGGTAACATGAGGGGGAACTTCTTTACGCAGAGAGTGGTAGCGGTGTGGAATGAGCTTCCAGTGGAACTGGTGGAGGCAGGTTCATTGGTATCATTTAAAAATAAATTGGATAGGCATATGGATGAGAAAGGAATGGAGGGTTATGGTATGAGTGCAGGCAGGTGGGACTAAGGGAAAAAAGTTGTTCGGCACGGACTTGTAGGGCCGAGATGGCCTGTTTCCATGCTGTAATTGTTATATGGTTATATGGTTACATTGTGGAAACAGGCCCTTTGTCCCAACATGTTCCAACATGGATTTGTGCCTGGAAGGTCATGTTTGACTAATCTTCTTGAATTTTTTTGAAGAGGTTACTAGGGAAGTTGACGAGGGTAAAGCAGTTGATGTTGTCTATATGGACTTTAGTAAGTCCTTTGACAAGGTTCCTCATAGAAGGTTAGTTAAGAAGGTTACAGAAGGGGCATGAACTTCATGGCGTGATTGACAGGAGAGAGAATCCCAACATTTTTTAAACACTAATAACGCTTCTATTTGTCATCGATTGGAAAAATCCTCGGCACCTGATGAGTGGAAGTGGACTCCGAGTTAGATGGCCAAAAATCACAGCCGTACGTGGTAGCGATTTGACTAAAATCAATATAAAGTGCAAACAGGAAGTGGTCAAGATTAGACTTTTAATTATATAGAAGGCAATGCAGCTCTAATTGGGCAAGGCAGCTCTAATTGGGCAAGGCAGCTTGCTTTAGCACTTCAAAACCAAAGGCAAGGCAGCTTGCTTTAGTACTTTCAAAACCAAAGGCAAGGTGGTATGCTTTAGTGCTTTCAAAACCGAAAGCAAAACTGCTTGCTTTAGCACTTTCAAAACCAAAGGCAACACAGCTTGTTTTAGCACTTTCAAACTTCATTTTCAAACCACATTAAGGGCACTGGCATGTCAATAAAACCACTCACAGTTTAGTAGACATGTGTTCAGTGTTATTCACAGCTCAGACTGAGAATTGCGACCTCTCGCTCCCCCCATCTTGCAGAGAACTGAGGCACTTCCACACTTTCAGGTTTTATAGTCCGGAAGGGGTGTGGCCTTCAGGAGAGAGAATCTCAACATTTTTTAAACACTAATAACTCTTTTATATTTCATCGATGGGAAAAATCCTCTTGTGCTTCGCAGCAGAGGGGGACTCTGGGTATCCTGGCTAAAAATCACAGCCGTCAGTGGCAGCGTTTTTTCTAAAATCAATATATAGAACAACAGGAAGTGGTCAAGATTAGATAGATAGATAGATAGATAGATAGATAGATAGATAGATAGATAGATAGATAGATAGATAGATAGATAGATAGATAGAAAGATAGAAAGAAAATTCAGTGTTCAAAGCTTTGTGCCATTCAAGATGTGCTGGAAGTCAGAGTTACACATGGTTAAATGTTATATTTTTTCCAGTTCTGTTTATTTTACATTTTGGAAGATAGAGCTATGTGGTTTCTTTGCTGAATATCTGTTTAAATGAAGGCTTCTGGTATGAAATGTAAGATCCGAAAAGCAATTGTGACTAAAAATTGCGTTGCCCTGACAACAATCCATAGATCTTTTAAGGTAAGCCGCTTGAAAACACCATATTGAATCTAATTAAGACACAAAACTCTTTGCTGTTGCTTAATTAAGTATTATAAATAGATTTTCATTGTTTAGTACATACCGTAAGCATGTGACAAACAGACATTGTTTGATCCAATCAGAAATTTATTAGAAGCCAGTTAATCAATTCTCTTTGCAAATCTTTAGTCCAGTGCTTGCATTCCTGACTAGGTCGAAAGAGATACCGTTTTGAACGTCAAATAGTCTATTTATTAGATTAGTTTAGGCAGTTAGAAAGATAGGAGAGAAAACAAAGGGATGTGCAAAGCTGTAAAATCCAGGTCAGAACTAACATCAGACATTGTGTGTGAGAAAGAAAAACAAGATAATATTACAGATTAATTATCTTAGAGCAGAACAGACCAATTCTGATGCAAAGAGTCAGGTGCTGTTTTCTAAGCTTACACGTATATTGGGCTTTTATGTTAACACTACAATTGCCACAGACAATTAGGCCCGAATGAGAGTGGGATTGGTAATTAAAATGATGATTAATAGGCCTCTGTCAGCTCAATGAAAGTGTTGCCCAAAGTAGTCACCCAATAGTTTAGCGAACTGTTGAGAAGAGTGTTCAATACACTAGCTTGGAAGAAATGCAAGTGATTTTTTTCACTAAGGAGGACTGGGCACAGCGGTAGATTTGCTGTGAAACAGCACCAGAGACCTTGGTTTAATCTCGACTAATGCTGCTGCCTGTACAGAGTTTGCACGTTCGCCCTGTGACCGCGTGGTTGTTCCCCGGGTGCTCCAGTCCCTCAACTGCGAGCCCTCCAGCCGTGAGTGAGTGAGCTTGCAGCACAACTGGCTTGAGTGACTGAGCTGCCAGCCCAAGAATCCATTCGGCCCACATTGTGCTTACTAGCACTCTGGAAAACAGTCCCTTCAGTGCACAACACCCATAGAACGCCCCCCCCCCCCCCCCACCCCACTAGCCACCAATATTGGAATTGGTGGAGAGGTGGAATATTTATTTATTAACTTTATTAATCCCCTTATTCAGGGGAAATTCAGATGTCCTTGCAGCACACTAATAAAAATACAACATAGCATTCAAGAAGTTTAACATTAAAACATAAAAACATCCCCCCACAATGGCTCCCACTGTGGGGGAAGGCACAAAGTCCAGTTCCCATCCTCTTGTCCGCCAGAGTCAGGCTTATTGAGGCCTCCACAGTCGCCGCTACGGGGCCCGATGTTCCCGGCCGTTCTAGCCGGGTGATGGTACTCTGGCGTCGGGAGAACCCCCAGCGGCTTGGGGTGCCAGGAACGGCCGCCTTCTTACCGGAGACCGCGGCTTCCAAGCCAACAGACCGCGCTGGACGAAGCTTCACACACTGGCGATCTCGGCGAGAGATCCCAGGCTCCGGGATGTAAAGTTCAGCGCCGCAACTGGCCGCTCCACAGAACCGCTGCTCCACGATGTTTTTATCTGCGGTCCCAGCATACTGGAGTTCCAGTGCGGCGACCCAGGAAAGGCATCGCCCACTCCGCGATAGCGCTCCAGCGCTGTGCCGCCACCAAAGCCGAGGTTCTGGCCAGCTCCCCTCAGGAAACGTCGCTCCAGGACCCGCTGGTAGGCCGCAAGGACAGGTCGAAGGTGCTGCTCGGAGAAAGGCAGCCACTCCGACCAGGTAGGGACTTGAAAAAGCAGTTTCCCCCTTCCCCCCCACCACCCCCCACACATAAAAAGATTAGACCCCCCGACTACACACTTTAACGTACTAAAAATAATAAAAAATAAGTGAAAAAAACGGACAGCTGCAGGACTGGGAGCCGTACAGGACAGCGCCCCCACTGTATTGCGTGGGGGATCAGCCCTCCCGTGTTACGCTGGGACCCAATGGGTCCCACTTCGTCTAGTATAAAATATAATTTGGTGATGATTTCTAGCTACTCAGTGAATATTTGAGCCAGTCCCAGTATTGATCCTAGCACTGGTGGAAGAAAAAAGTGGATGAAGTTACCATAGGACATAGGAGCAGAATTAGTCCATATGGCCCGTCAAATCTACTCTGCCATTTAATCATAGCTGATCTATTTTTCGTTCTCAACCCCATTCTCCTGCCTTCCCCTCCATAACCTTTGATACCTTCACCTTAATTTGGAAAACTGTTTAGATTTACATTGCTGATCATTCGGAACAATGTCCACACATTTATACAGTGGTGTTCATACCATCATGACATCTAAAAAGATTGCATGTTCAATGTAGTGCTTCTGAAGTGTGGCAAATTTGTACATGGAAAGGTCTTCCTGCTCATGAGAAATGAATGATCCAGGCTGTATTTGATTGACTGACAAAGTTCAAGGCAATGAAACAAAATGGAAAAACTCTAGAGGTTGGAGATATATCATGCATAATGGAAAATGATTGTGGTTTTGGGATTAAGTATTGTAGCCCAAGGCTGTTGGTGTGGGAAATCCTCCTGGCTATGTCTTGGATTCAACCTTTTTCAACTGCTTCATCAATGGGATTACTGCTGTCATAAGGTCAGAGGTGAGTCTGTTTGCTGATAATACACTACTCTACTTACAACTCTTCAGAAAATGTAAAACAAAAAGAGCTGGGTGAGCAAACACCTGGACACAATTCAGGGTTGGACACGCAATATTTGTTATACACAAATGCTAGATAATGGCCTTTAGGAGTGAGTCTAACCACAAAACCTTGATTTCCAAATGCATTAACACTGTGGTTTCCCTGATCATCAATTACCTAGGACTTGCCAATAATCAGTCAGCTGAACTGTGGTTAAAAGAGAACTTCAGGAGTTGGTTATCCTGCATTGAAAGACTCACTTCCTGACACCCAATATCTTTCCACCATCTGCAAGGCACAAGTACTGAACTGAAAAACACTGCAAAAGCTGGAACTCTGAAACTAAAAGAGAAAATGTTGAAAAGACACAGCAGGTCAAGCAGCATCTGTGGGAAGGGTGTTGGGTCATAGACTTGAATATTGTGTTGGATCACTCTTCACTTGCTTGAATGAATGCCGTTGCAGCAACTGCCAAGACCATATAATTCAATTCATCCATAACCTGTTATTGAGTCTCTCCCACTGAGGCATCGTGTGTGTACAAGATGCACAGCAGCTGCACTTTAAGCCTTTAATACTCTGCACACCTGTGACATATACAAGGATATTGGGAGCACCTACATTGTAACATATCCACCCTTCCAGGTATCACACCATTCTGACCTTGAAATATATGGACGTTTATTTTCTCTGGGTCTAACAATGCAACACTTTCATCAACAGGACTTCAGTTGTACTTTCTTCAGACGGATTGCAACAGTTCAATAGACAATAGACAATAAACAATTGGTGCAGGTGTAGGCCTTTGGCTCTTCGAGCCAGCATCGCCATTTATTGTGATCATTTCAGTACCCCGTTCCTGCCTTCTCCCCATATCCCCTGACTCCGCTATTTTTAAGAGCCCTATCTATAGCAATGTTACAACATTTTGAGATTTAAAAAATCAAGTCTGCAATTTATCCCATCAGATAAAGCATAACAATAAGTTTAATTTGACACCTAATTCACTTTCATATCTCAAGTAATAAAAACGTTATGGCCATTTTCATACTCGGAAATTAGCATCTTGTTCCCTATTGATTTTCTATGGACATAACAAAAAAGCTGTGATCGTGGACAGTCAAAAGCCCATAACCTTCTTAAAAATTAAGAGAACTGAATGAAATTTTCTGTTATCATAGATTGAACCATTCTGAAACAAATATAAAATTATCTTACTTGGATGACCTGAAATTAAAGCATACAATTTATAGGCCAAATGGAAGGAATTTAGTGTTTAATTGCTGTAAATTAAAGTCAATTTAAATCAGCTTTCTAGTGGGTTCCTGTGAACGCGCTGGTTTAGAACGTTCACAGGCCATAAAAACTAATAATACCTTTTGCGACGGGGTCTTTCAGCGATTTTCCATTAATGATTTACTAGGCTGAACATTTTCGATTGCAACAGCCTAGTAAAAATCGCGTTTTAAACCCGCCCCCTCTAAACACTGCCAAAATCGCGCACACGGGGTAGGGCAGATGCTCAGCCACGATTCAGGTAGGTTTTGTAACATACCTACTATCTAGCTCTCTCTTGAAAGCATCCAGAGAACCTGCCTCCATTGTCCTCTGAGGACGGGATACTCGGGAGGGGATGGGGACGGTCCAGTAGCAATTCAACAGCCCCTGCATAGCCAGAGACCCAGGCTCGATCCCGACTACGGATGAAACTCAGGTCTGTAGACATGCAACAGCTCAGCTGCCGCAAATGTTTATCTCCAGTGACCTATAACCTGGGCATGCACAATAGGATTACCGAACTCGGTAACCCGAACTTCAAGTAAGTGAATTACCAATATCTTCTCAAGAACATCGACACAAAATGGTGGGGTAACTCTACAACAATTAACAATTAGAACAAGAATCATTAAGATCAAAGAACAAATGCTGACATTGCTAAGGAGAGGCACTTACATGAGATGCACTAAAAAAATATATAATTTAAGCAGTTTTTAATGTAGTTGATTGAGGCATACAATGACAGACTTTTAAAATTCCCCAGATTTGATGTAAACAGTGTCATTGAATCACATAAAGTAGAAAAGATGTCTTTCATTTTATAAATAGAACAAAAATGGTTCATAAAATATTGGTTCAGCTTCCAATTGAGTAAAGCTGGTTTAATTATACCTTAGATATCATTACAAATAAACATCTGTTAATTTCAAGATCTTCCTTGTACAAACAAATTTCTTTGCTATTTTTCAAAAGAACTTCATTCAGTTAGTGAACGTACAGCCCTCCACTCACTTTGCAACAATCCAGACTGGGTGATCAAACCTGCCAACAATAGGGAGGTGCCGTGGTAGTCTGGCGCGCTGATCTCTACAAGTCTGAGGCCACGCGCCAACTTTCAGACACCTCCTCCTACTTATCCTTCGACCATGACCCCACAGACGAGCCACTATCTCTAGCACCATCACTGACTTCATTACTTCCTGCCCTCCTAAGCCTCCAACCTCATCGTTCCCCAGCCCCGCACGGCCCAATTTTACCTTCTCCTCAAAATCCACAAACTTGACTGTCCTGGCAAACCCATTGTTTCTGCCTTTTCATATTCAACCGGACTTATTTCCACATACCTCGACTGCATCATATCTGCCTTGGTTAAATCCCTCCCTACCTATGTCGAAGACATCACGCACATTCTTCGTCTCCTCCATTACTCCCGTTTTCCAGGCCCCCACTCCCTCATCTTCACCATCGATGTCCAGTCATTCTATACCTCCATCCCACACCAGGAGGGTATTATAGCCTTCCGTTTCTTCCTCGACTGCAGAAGCAACCAATCCCCGTCTACTGATACTCTCGTCCGTCTAGCGGAGCTGGTCCATACCCGTAACAACTTTGTTTGACTCCTCCCATTTCCTCCAAATACAAGGCGTAGCTATGGGCACGTGCATGGGCCCCAGCTACGCCTGCCTCTTTGTAGGGTACGTCAAACAATCCTTGTTCGAGACGTACCGTGGCCCTATCCCCGAACTGTACCTCCGCAACATTGACAACTGCATTAATGCTACCTCCTGCACCCACACACAACTGACTGACTTCATCCACTTCACCTCTAACTTCCATCCGGCACTCAAATACACCTGGACCATTTCCGACATTTCCCTACCATTTCTAGACCTCACTATCTCCATCGCAGGTGATAGATTACTGACCGACATCCACTATAAACCCACTGACTCCCATGGCTATCTGCACTACACTTATTGCCACCCTGCTTTCTTTACGGACTCCATCCCCTACTCCCCATTCCTCGGTCTACGCGCATCTGCACTCAGGATGAGGTGTTCCACACCAGGGCATTGGAGATGGCCTCATTCTTCAGGGAATGGTGGTTCCCCTCTTCTACTATAGATGAGGCTCTCACCGGGGTCTCTTCTATACCCCGAAACTCTGCTCTCACTCCCCATCCCCCAACACGTAACAAGGGCAGAGTCCACCTTGTCCTCACCTTTCACCCCACTAGCCGTCGCATACAACAAATAATCTTCCGGCATTTTCACCACCTCCAACGGGATCCCACCATTGGCCACATCTTCCCATCTCCTCCCCTGCCTGCTTTCCGCAGAGACCGCTCCCTCTATAACTCCCTGGTCAATTCATCCCTACCCACCCATACCACCCCATCTCCGGGCACTTTCTCTTGCAAATGCAGAAAATGCTACACTTGTCGCTTTACCTCCCCCCTTGACTCCATTCAAGGACCCAAGCAGTTTTTCCAGGTGCGGCAGAGGTTCACCTGCACCTCCTCCAACCTCATCTATTGCATCCGCTGCTCTAGATGTCAGCTGCTCTACATCGGTGAGACCAAGCGTACGCTTGGCGATCGCTTCGCCCAACACCTCCACTCGGTTTGCATTAACCAACCTGATCTCCTGGTGGCTCAGCACTGCAACTCTCCATCCCATTCCAAATCTGACCTTTCTGTCCTGGGCCTCCTCCATGGCCATAGTGAGGACCACCATAAATTGGAGGAGCAGCACCACATATTTCACTTGGACAATTTGCACCCTAGGGGTATTAACATTGACTTCTCTAATTTCAGGTAGTCCCTGCTTTCTCCTCCCCTTCTCAGCTCTCCCTCAGCCCACTGGCTCTGCCTCTTCCTTTCTTCTTCCCGCCCCCACCCCTCACCCTCACATCAGTCTGAAGAAAGGTCTCGACCCAAAAAGTTGCCTATATCCTTCGCTTCATAGAAGCTGCCTCACCTGCTGAGTTTTTCCAGCATTTTTGTCTACCCTCATTCAGTAAGAAATTCTTTGTAAATTGGAAGTTGTATAAAAGTCCAAACAATTTTTTCTCTTTTATATGTCGGACATTCTTTCGCAGCCATATAGAATACACATTTAAATGTCTTCTCAGCGTTGAAATTTCACAGTTACACTATCTTCAAATGATTACAATGATATTAGCGGTATTCAGCATTGAACAGGCTCATATGTGACATGTAAAAGCTTTGCTCAAAACAACTGCTCACCGTCGACTGGAGCGACGACCAATGACTGAAACGTGCCCCAGCAGGCCTGACTCGCCCCACAGGCCTCCCAGGGCACTGCAGAGAAGCCGGGCGACGAGGATGGCCTGGGTCAAAGGAGCCTCAGCGGCAGCAGTGATGGGAGCCACAGTGGCGGCAGCCGGAGACTCGGTAGCAGCTTGAGCCTCGACGGCAATGGGAGCCTTAACGGTCATGGGGCCTCAGCAGCAGGGGGGAGAACAAAAGGGGACCCGGTGTGGGGGAGTAGAGGGCACTCTAGTTTAGAATCCTCTGCCCAGGTTAAAAATTTGTGTTTGTTTGTTCATTTATTCTGGTGATTGCACTTTGCACATGGCAGCCAGCCAACAGTCGCTTGTCCTTTTTGTTTATTTCTGCACGTTTAATTTCAAGTTTTTGTGTACCTTGTGTGTTGTGACTGTTGGCAAACCAATTTCTCTCTGGGGATGAATAAAGTTTTATCGTATGGTATCGTGCAAGAAGATTAAAAAAATAGAAGCTGGCATAGTCACTTCAGACCTGCAAAACCATTTAGCAAATCACAACAATACTTTATTAGCCAAGTGTGTTTTGCAACATACGAGGAATTTCATTTGCCAAGTCAGTCATACAAATAAAAAGCAACGGATCACACAAAACACAATTTAACATTAACATCCACCACAGTGACTCCACATTTCTTACTGTGATGGAAGGCGAAAAAAAGTTCAAATCTCTTCCCTTCTTTCTTCTCCGATGGTCGGGGGCCTCAAACCCTCCGTTGACGGGACAACCTTGACTCCCGTTGCTGGCGGCATTTTGGCCCACTGCATCGAGGTGATCAGTACCTGCATTGGGGGGATGTCAGGTCACCTGCGCCATGTTCGGACCCCGCGTCGGGGCTGGTCGAACCTTCCGCGTCCTTGGTGCTTCCTGACTAGCCTCTCCCGAGACTGCGAGCCCTTGATGGTAAGTCTGCAGGCCACTCCGAGGCAAGGGATCAGCTCTGATGTTAAGTCCACGCCCAGCGGTGGGGCCCCAAAGTCTTCCAGCTCCATCGATGGTAGGCCACAGAGCGACCGGGGAATGCGAGCTGGCAAATTAATCGCATCTCAGGTAATCGCATCCCAACAGTAAGAAACTGAAAAAAATGGTTCCCCCAGCCCCAGGCCCACCCCCTACATGAAACAAACCAGAGAACATTTACACGCACTTTTAACACACACTAACAATTGTTGGCGAGGCTGCCAATCGTGCGGCGCTCCTGGTCATTATTATTTGTTTAAGGAAAGTGGACCAAAACTACACTATATTCCAGGTAAGTCTGCATCAACACCCAGAATAATTGTAACGCCACCTTCATATTTTTAAACTACTTCCTTTTTGCAATGTAGGCCAATTTATTGTTTGCGTTCTTGCCTACTTGTTTGACCTGCCGGCTAGCTTTTTGTTATTCATGCAGGAGGATATTTGAATCCCTCTGTACTTCATTCACTTGACAATTGAATCCTCTTCACCATTAAACCCCCAGCCTCTTCACTGTTTCGAGTACCACAAGTAGACTTATTTCGAAGCAGAATATCATTCTCCTCCCAATGGTGAATCAAGTTAAAATGTATCTGCTTTTGTATCTGAAGTAAAAGGACTTTGGTGAACTCTAATCACAGATAGGAGCCACTTGAAACTCCCTGAGCTATTGTCCTTTCTTATGAAAATAGAAGTACAGGTTTGGAAGGATATTCTGGGCTTGGCATATTCATACTCACCTCAGAGAGCTGTTCAGCTGTTTTCTTTAGAGATATAGAGCAGAAAAACGCTCTTTGGCAAACTAAGTCTGTGCCGACCAGCAATCCCAGTACACTGGCACTATTCTACACACTAGGGACATACAGGTACAAACATATACATCAATGGAGTGTGGGATAAAACTGGAGCGCCCGGGAAAAACCCATGTGGTCACGAGGAGAACGTACAAACTCCACGCAGACAGCATCCGGGTTTGATCCTGATTACAGGTGTGTGTCTGTACGGTTGTTGTACCTTCTCCCCGTGACCTGTGTGGGGTTTCTCCGGGAAGCTCCTGTTTCCTCCGACTCACCAAGGATGTACAGATTTGAAGGTTAATTGGCTTGGTGCAAATGTAAAATTTTCCCTAGTGTGTAAACGATAGTGTTAATGTGCGTGGATCGCTGGTGAGTGCGGACATTGTGGACTGAGGGCCTGTTACCATGCTGTATCTCTAAGCCAAAAGCAAAAACTTAAACCCACCTGATCTCCCAATTGCTAAACACTTTAACTACCTCTCCCATTCCTACACAAACCTTTCTGTCCTGGGCCTCCTCCATAGTCAGTGAAGTCCAGTGCAAATTGGAGGAACAGCACCTTTCGCTTGAACAGCTTACACCTCAATGGTATGAACATTTACTTCTCTAACTTCAAGTAACCCTTGCTTTCCCTCTCTCTCTACATCCCCTCCCACTTTGCAGTTCTCCGACAGGTCTAACTGTGTCCAACTACATGGTATCTCTGTTTGCTTTGTTGTTATTATACCTTCTCCCAACTAACAATTATCTATACTACATTTTCCTTGATCTCCATTCCCTTAGTCCTGTTTTAAAACCTTACAGTTCATCTGTACACTTCCTTATCCATGTACCTCCCACTCCTTTGACATCAGTCTGAAGAAGGGTCTCGACCCGAAATGTTACCCATTCCTTCTCTCCAGAAAGGCTGCCTGTTGTGCTGTTACGCCAGCATTTTGCGTCTATCTTAAATTTAAACCAGCATCTGCAGTTCCTTCCTACACTAAAAGCCCTTGTGGCCAGGATCGAACCTGGGTCTCTGGTACTGTAATGCCCCTGTCCTACTTAGGAAACCTGAACGGAAACCTCTTGAGACTTTGCACCCCACCCAAGGTTTCCATGCGGTTCCCGGAGGTTGCAGGTGGTTGCCGGAGGTTGCAGGTAGTGGAAGCACGTAGGGAGACTGACAAAAACCTCCGGGAACTGCATGGAAACCTTGGGTGGGGCGCAAAGTCTCCAGAGGTTTCCGTTCAGGTTTCCTAAGTGGGACAGGGGCATAAGGCAGCAACTCTACTGCTGCGCTATCGTGCCGCCCCTGATTCTTCTCTGACCTGTACTCGTATGTTGTTCTTCAGGCAATAGATTTTTATAGCAAATGCAGAATTTATATATAATTCTATCTTCTGTTGAATATTATTCTTTAGTTAGAAAGTTATGCAGTGAATAAAATAATACAAATCTGTTTCTGGACCTGTGATTGCCAGATTTGACTGTTGCATATTTGTTCATGTTTTAATTACTCTTTGGTAATTCCATTTTAATGCACATAGAAATAATGTTTTTCAATTTATTTTAACGGCTTTTGCAGCAAAAACGAAACAAAATTATACTTGCTCTATGTCCTCTTCCAGCCCAATGTAACCAGCATTGAGATCTATATTGCAGTAAAACCAGTTCCATTGGATTAGTTTATTTTATTTTTAGAGATTCTGCGTGGAAACGGGCCCTTCAACCCACTGAGTCTGCACCGACCAGCGATCCCTGCACATTAACATTATCCTACACACCCTATGGACATTTTACACATACACCAAGCCAATTAACCCACATACCTGTACGTCCTTGGAGTGTGGGAGGAAACCGAAGATCTCGGTAAAAACCCTCGGTCATGGGGAGAACATATACAAACTCCGTACAGATACCCCGTCGTCGGGATCGAACCCGAGTCTCCGGCACTGCAAGCGCTGTAAGGCAGCAATTCTACCGCTGTGGCACCGTGCCACCCCGTATGTATGCCTTACCCTAGATTCTCTAAACATTCTGCTCTGAGCTTTGCCATGGCAAGGGATTAACAGTTGATTACAGTTAAAGCTACAAGGAAGTTCCAAAGCCTCTGAAAAGCATTCCATCTGACTCCAGGGAATCTCTAATCCACTGCCATTCAAAATAGAAATGGAACACCGTACCTGGTACAAATGACAATGATGAAACCATTCACCATTAACATTTGGGATGTGACCAAGAACCACAGTAGAATAACCCACACCATCTACCTCCCTTGCAAATCTGTCATGTTACTCCAGATCCCTCCTACTGACTTTGTGAAATACCTTCGGATGCACAGAACTAGAGTTAATATAAGGTAGTTGTGATTCTGAGAAACATAGAAATTAGATGCAGGAGTAGGTCATTCGGCCCTTCGAGCCTGCACCGCCATTCAATATGATCATGGCTGATCATCCAACTCAGTATCCTGTACCTGCCTTCTCTCCATACCCCCTGATCCCTTTAGCCACAAGGGCCACATCTAACTCCCTCTTAAATATAGCCAAAGAACTGGCCTCAACTACCTTCTGTGGCAGAGAATTCCACAGATTCACCACTCTCTGTGTGAAAAATGATTTTTTCATCTCGGTCCTAAAAGATTTCCTCTTTATCCTTAAACTGTGACCCCTTGTTCTGGACTTCCCCAACATCGGGAACAATCTTCCTGCATCTAGCCTGTCCAACCCCTTAAGAATTTTGTAAGTTTCTATAAGATCCCCCCTCAGAAACTGAGAGACTACCTAAGTAGATTCCTGAAGAATTACAACTTCTGATTTTGTGGCTTATTGCAATGTACATCCTGACTATGTTAAATGTCAGGTTCAGAACAACTATTTGGTTTCTTGGTTATTGTACACCCTTGCATCGAATATGTTTGAGCTATCCCTTCTTTATTACTTTACCATATTTTACACTTTTGCTCATTATGTTTCCTCTCCCATTGTTCTCTCCACATATATATTTTGCTCAAACCCATTTAAGGTCCAATCTCTCTGCTGTAATTATATTTCTTGTCTTGCTTTAGTTACGTCTGAAACGGATCAATAATCCTCTGTACCTTCTTGATTATATATTTCTCGTATCCTTCAGTTTTTACCACTGTCCTATTCTTATCCATTATTTACCACAAAATCCTGCCAATCTGAGTGTCATTAAAATCTTTAATGTGGAATTTAATCTAACATATTCTGCTTTTCTAGCAAAGTTCGACAGTTTCTTGTATTTCATTGAGTCAAGAGAGATATCAGGTCATGAACACTTCCTTTTAAATTCAACTTGCATCATAACTATTCATGTTATGTCAGATAGTGCCACTTTATCTATTATTATTTTCTTGTTCTGACAAGTAAGAATTTAATTGTTCCATCTCAGTACCTATGACAATTAAACGCTTTTGACTTTCTTGATTCTTGAGTTAAGAAAGACCATCATACAAATAGCAAATAATCAACATTGCATAATTAAATCCTTACCCTCCCCCTCCCCTGAACCCCCAACCGTTGAATGTGGAAATAATTAATTAGGGTAGACAAAAGTGCTGGAGAAACTCAGCGGGTGCAGCAGCATCTATGGAGCGAAGGAAATAGGCAACGTTTCAGCCCGAAATGTTACCTATTTCCTTCGCTCCATAGATGCTGCTGCACCCACTGAGCTTCTCCAGCACTTTTGATAACCTTCGATTTTCCAGCATCTGCAGTTCCTTCTTAAATAATTAATTAGTGTTTAGAGATACAGTGCAAAATCAGGCCCATCGGCTCACCGAGTCCGCATCGACCAATGATCCCTGCCCATTAACACTAACCTGCACACACTAGGGACAATTTTAACATTGACACCAAGCCAATTAACCTACAAACCTGTACATCTTTGGACAGTGGGAAGAAACCAAAGTTTTCAGAGAAAACCCACGTAGGTCATGGGGAGAACGCACACACTCCGTACAGACAAGCACCCATAGCCAGGTCTTGAATCCGGGTCACTGGCACTGTAAGCACTGTAAGACAGCAACTCTACTGCTGCGCCACCGTGCAACCCAACATGTAGCTATTAGTTTTCCCACTCACCCACTCAGACCAAAAAGAGCTATTTTGGACTGCGTTGGGACTACATCATTGAGCTCAATTTGCAGCTCAAGGATAATGAATGAATTGTAATATCAGGACAATTATTAGCAGATCATATTTAAACTTACCAAGGAGAGTTTATTTAATATATATGATATGCAGGATTATAAAACACCACTGTGCCACATCTTGGAGTGTATAACATGTGAAAGAATTCAAATGATAACATGTGAACAACACATAATTCATGAGTCCCAGTGGGATGAATACGCCTTGAAGGTCTTTCACAACCAATGAACCACAATAATGTTTCATACTATACAATGAAATTATTGTTCATGCTCAAATAATGAAAAAGAAAAAAATCCTATCTAGATATCTTTGTTGATAAAAAATAAGTGGGATCATGGGGTATAATTAGTGACATTTTCCACATGTTTTTGATTACCAAAATATTAAAACAATAGTCCTTAAATAATACATAACCTGCTCGTGATAACTAATTATTGATTGTGCATCATCAGAAATGTTTTTTTTCTTTCATAATAGATTAAAAAGACTTACCTGTGATACAATGATAACTCAGAAATTTTAAAGAGCTATTTTCTTTGTTGCCATGAAATCTAACGATCTTTCCATAGGGGCATCAAAAGAAAGTTACATCCATTAATAAAATTCCTCAAGTTTTTAAGAGGGCAATCATTTTACTCTTATCTGATTGTTTCATGGTAGCACTGAGAATTAAAAAGAGAAAAATGTTGGGATAACAACCCGACAATATAAAAATTCTAGTGAAGATTGCTAATCGCATAGTTAAAAAAGTCCCATGACAGTAATCTGTTACAGACCATCTGAACCCTTTGAACGTGACCAGTTTTATCTTTTTTTGAGACCATACATAAATCTTATCTCTTGGTCCAAACTTTTAGCCACGTACCTTAATGCACTGGATCTTAGAGTCATGGCGTCATACAACATGGAAACAGGTAACTCGGCCCATATCCCATCTACACTAGTCCTGCCCGCCTGCGTTTGACCTCTCCCTCCCCCATCTTGCAGAGACTGAGCCACATCCACACTTCCAGCTTTTATAATCCCGCCTCCCTCCCACCAGAAGGGGTGTGGCCTTCATGGCCGCGATTGACAGGAGAGAAATTCTCAACCTTTTTTAAACACTAGTAACACATTTATTTTTCATTGATCGGAAAAATCCTCTGCACCTGATGAGCCGAGGGGGACTAAGATGGACCAAAATCACAACCATAAGTAGTAGCATTTTATCTAAAATCAATATAGTGCCAACAGGAAGTTGTCACGTTTCCACCACCAACAGCCATTTGCAGTGCTTAATTTCAAATCAACCACCACCAACAACCATTTGCAGTTTCACCTCAAACCAACCACCATCAACAACCATTTGCAGTGCTTCACTTCAAATCAATCACCACCAACAACCATTTGTTGTGCTTCACTTCAAACCAACCAGCACCAACAGCCATGTGCTGTGCTTCACTTCAAATCAACCACATTTTCATTTTCAAACCACATTAAAGGCATTCAAGGTCAGTAAAACCATACTCACAGTTTAGTAGACATGTGTTCAGTGTTATTTATAGCTCAGACTGAGAGATGTGACCCTCTTGCTTCCCCCATCTTGCAGAGACTGACTGAGGCACTCAACACTTCTGTGTTTTATAGTCCCTCCGGAAGGGGTGTGGCCTTCAGGAGAGAGAATCTCAACATTTTTTAAACACTAATAACTCTTTTACTTTTCATCAATGAGAAAAAATCCTCTTGTCCTGTACAGCGAAGGGGGACTCTGAGTAAGATCGCCAAAAATGATAGCCGTAAGTGTCAGCGTTTTTTCTAAAATCTATACACAGAACAACAGGAACTTCCGGTGGCTGCTATGAAGCAGTGAAGGCAGCTGCACTGAGCTCTCCCCCAGACAAATCGTGTTTAAAGTCGACTCCCATGCCAGGAACGAGTTAAAAATTCTTGTCGGGTTTGCTGAGCGTCGGGAGTGTTGACTCCATCAAACGATACTGGTGGTTTTGGGATTTAAAACGATCTTATCATAAAAACTGGATGAGAAAGAGAAGAGGTCAGAGAGGACCCAGGAAAACTACAATCAGTCTCCAGCTCCAAAAAGCTCTGGATGAGCTTGAAACTACCCCTGAACCCTCGTTTGAAAGTCTGGAAGAGGAGTTGGATCCTCAACAATCTACAAGCGATATGGCTGCGAGAAGTGATATAAAGGAGAAAGAAATGAAAAGCTGGGAAGAAACGGTAAGAGCTAATATTCTTAAAGAGATTAGTAAAGATCTTCAGCAGCAATTTGCCAAAATGAATTCTACAATTCAGAATAACTTCTCCACTATGGAGGGCAATCTTGCTATGAAAATTGATAAGAGCTGTGGCGAAGTAAAAGAGCTTTATGTAGCCCTGAAACAGCAGTTTAAAGATTTGGAGTCCAACACAGCGAAAGAAATGGAAAGTATGCGGAGAGAGTATAACAACAAATATGACATCCTGCTGAAGCAATTAACAGACACGGAAAAATTGATGGAAGAAATGGAGGGTGAGATGGAACAGATGAGCCAAGAGATAACAGGTCTGAAAAAACAACACGATACGAATTGGCAGTTTACGAATAAATTGAATGAGAAATGTCAAGATTTAGAGGCCAGGTCTAGGAGACAAAATCTGAGACTTGTAGGAATTAAAGAGGGTGCAGAACACACCCTTCAAATGCGTGATTTTATTACTAATCTACTTAAAGATGTTTTCAAACTTCCTGAAAAACCAAAGATAGATCTGGCTCATCGAGTGGGTCGTCTCCAAAAACACGATAATGCTAAACCAAGGCAAATTATTGTAAAGTTTCTAGATATTTCAACTGTGGAAACTCTATTAAAGAAGATAAAATATGGAGAAAACCTTACATTCGCTGACAATATCATAAGATTCTACAGGGATTACCCTCGGGAAATTCTGGCAAAAAGACGCGAGTTTAAAACTGCAAGCAGTGTTTTATATGGACATTCTGAAGTTCGTTATGGCGTGATCTATCCAGCAAAAATGCTAATTACTTTTAAGGGCAAGCAACGCTCATTCACCGACCCGGACGCTGCCTGCAAATACGCCAAGGAGATATTAAACAAAATTCAATCAGGATCAGATTAATTGACAATTTGTCAAGAAACCGTTTTTTCTGTTCAAATTAAACCACTCGAAACCTTCAGACAACTACCAGACAGTCTTATCTGCAAAGAATGTGCTATTTAATAACACGGCCGAACTAATCTTCTGAACTGAAAGCACATAGGAACTTTCAAGGCTGCAAGCACATCATCTCTGAAGCACGGAAAACTATGAGACTGTCGCCTTTTGAAATGGCCATGATAAGAGGCATCTGTTTCACACTATATGACCTATTACTTACATATATAACTAACTAACTAATTAACCAATTACGCACAATATACTCAACCAACGTTAAAGGCGTAATGTCCTATACTAACACAATTAACTATATAGCAAGAAGGGTGGGGGAGGTTAGACATATATTTTAATTACTAAATACTAATAATGAATTAACTAACATACAGGTAAATGAAAAGTGTAATTTTTGATGAGGTATTTTAACCCATCATTATTTTTATTTTAAGCCAAATCTTCTAACTTACCTTTTATTTTATTCTATTTTAAACTGCTCAGCGATGACCTGATATGATAAGTTTGGTAACAATTAGAGGGAACCGACTAACGTTGGGTCAAATTCTAACAGGGGGATAGGGCCCAGTGCATAATTTCATCGACGGAGGTCAAATTTAAAACAAACCTAGCTACCTTAGGTGGCTTTTTTGTAATTTATCGCTTTTTTGATAAATTACATTCACTTTTTTTGTTTATTCACAATTATGTGTTGCAGGATTTAAGTATTTTTATGTACACTTTATTTTATGTTTTTCTCTTCCCCTCAATTATGTTTAATAATGTCAGGAGATGTAGAACTACTGTAGAAATTATGAAGGACAACTCTGGATTCGGGATTCTGAGGTACTTGGCTGCATCACATGAAGCATACAGTCTGGTAATAATAGCCAATGCAAGATAATAGTCGAACAAATACCGGAGGTCTCACCTTCTGTAGTTGGAACATCAGAGGCGCGAATGAGCCAATTAAAAGAGGTAAAATTCTGGCACAATTAAAATCATTAAATATGGATATTGCGTTCCTACAAGAGACACATTTGAAACAACAAACTCAGATCAGATTAAGGGCAAATTGGATAGGTCAAACCTATTACTCCTCATTCACCTCTAAAGCAAGAGGCACGGCCATTATAATTCGGAAGGGCATACCTTTTAAATTAAAGAATTCCATATCTGATAAAGAGGGAAGATATGTTATAGTCACAGGAGAAATTTACAATACACCATTAACTATGATAAATATTTACGCGCCTAATTTTGATAACCCACAATTTTTTAGGAAAATAATAGATTTAATCGCAGAGCATAATTTTCAAAATATAATAATGGGGGGAGATTTCAATTGTGTTATAGATCCATATTTAGATAAATCAATAAAGCTAGGGAAGCGTCTTGTTAAAACCAAGACCTGTGAATTTTTAAATACTTATATAAAAAATAATAACATAGCTGATGTTTGGAGAATAGCAAATCCAAGTGGTAGGGAATACTCATTTTATTCATCAGTTCACAAAACTTATTCGCGAATTGACTATTTCTTACTGGACACAAAATTGATCCCGTATACGAATGAACCATCATATCATAATAGTATTATTTCTGATCACTCACCATTGACTTTTATACTTAAAATTGAGGGAATGCCGAGTATAAAGCCTTTTTGGAGGTTCAATGCACACATATTAAATAACCCGCAGGGTTATGAGTATATAAAAGAACAAACAAAACTTTTTTTCGAAACAAATGACACACCGGGTATTTCTGCACCGCTATTATGGGAGACCTTTAAGGCATATATTCGCGGTGTCATAATCTCTTACCAAAGTTTTCAAAATAAGGAAAATAAAAGAGAACTTCAGCGGATAGAACAGAAGATAAAATTACTAGAACTGGACAATGCAACTGACCCAACCATAAATAAACATAATAAGATAACTTTACTAAAATATAAAGTCAATAGAATATTATCGGCTAGAGTAATAAGAGTATTCCAAATTACAAAACAAGCACACTTCGAATTTGGGGATAAGCCACATAAACTGCTTGCGAGGCAACTGAAGCAACGAGAAAAGGAAAAAACTATTACAAAAATTAAATCGGACAATGGTGAGTTGCTAACATTGCCTAAGGATATTAATAAGAGGTTTGCCCAATTTTATCATAATTTATACACATCCAAAATAAAGACAGATGTAAGTAAAATTACAAATTTTTTAGATAATTGCAAGCTCCCAAAATTGGGTAGTTTAGAACAAGAGCAATTAGGAGCACGGATTACTAGTGAAGAAATAAAACAAATAATAAACTCATTGAAAAATGGGAAGACCCCAGGACCAGATGGCTTTAGTAATGAATTTTATAAAAGATTTCAGGAGTCTATTGCACCAAGATTATTTAATTTATACACGCAGGCTTATACTGAAAATAAACTACCAGAAACCCTAGCAGAAGCAACAATAACGCTTATACCAAAAAAAGATAAAGATTTAGAAGAGCCTGGTTCTTATAGAGCTATATCACTTCTAAATACGGATCAGAAAATTTTAGCAAAGATTCTAGCTAGAAGGCTAAATAATTATATTAACAATTTAATAAATACGGATCAAACGGGATTTATACCCAAAAGACAATCATTTAATAATTTGAGAAGGCTTTTTAATATAATGTACTCTCATAAGAAGGACAATGAAGATATCTCAGTGGTCACGTTGGATGCAGAGAAGGCATTTGATCAAGTAGAATGGCAATATTTATACAAGGTACTCCAAAAATTTAATATGGGAGAGAATTTTATCAGATGGATTAAACTACTTTATGACAGACCTACGGCAAGAATATTAACTAACAATACACTATCTCCAAAATTTTACTTATCAAGGGGTAATAGGCAAGGGTGTGCCTTATCACCATTGCTATTTGCCCTTATGATAGAACCGTTGGCCGAAAGGATTAGAAATCATCCGAATATTCACGGATATAACAGCAAGGACTCAAAGAATAAAATTTCATTATACGCTGATGATATCCTTTTATATATTACTAATACACAAACGAGTATACCCACCTTATTAACACTAATTGAGGAATTCGGCTCTTTTTCAGGATACAGAATAAATTGGCATAAAAGCGAAATTATGTCTTTAAAACCACAGGATTCGAGACACTTACTAAAATTCCCCTTCAAAATTGCAACAGAAAAATTCAAGTACCTGGGTATTCAAATTACGAGAAGACACAAATCATTATTTAGTGCCAATTTTATACCACTATTAAATAAACTGAATGATACGATTAAATTTTGGAAAACGCTTCCACTCTCATTGATAGGCAGAATTAACGCTATAAAAATGACTTTCCTACCACAATTAATATATTTGTTTCAAGCAATTCCAATATATATTCCAAAATATTTTTTCAAAAAACTAGATTCCACTATCACTAATTTTATATGGGACTACAGAACACATAGAATTCAACGAAAGCATTTGTGCAAATCTAAAGAAGTGGGGGGTTTATCATTACCTAACTTTATATATTACTACTGGGCAGTGCATATTAAGAACATAATATACTGGCTAGATAGTTCCACTCAGCAGTTGGAGTGGATAAGAATGGAGAAAGAGGAGTGCTATCCGCACGATATAGGAATGATCCTGCTCTCACCGATAAAATTGAATAGTATAATATATAAGAAGAACCCAATTATTCACAATATAATAAGAATTTGGAAACAAATAAAAGCATCCTTGAAATTAAATAATTTATCAGTACTAACCCCACTACTGAACAACCCCGCATTCAAACCTTCTCTCATCGACAACACATATCAACAATGGGATAGACTGGGGATTAGGAAAGTAGGGGACATGTATGAAGTGGGCAAACTGTTATCATTTCAACAATTAAAATTAAAATTTAAATTGAAGGATAATCAATATTTTAAATATATACAGGTATGTGACTTTATGAAGAAACATACACATAGATTTCAAACTATATTTTTAGATCCTTTAGAAGAAGCAATGAATATTAAGGCTGATTCACAAAAATTAATATCATACTTTTATAATAATATATTAAATAGAGAATCACCCTCAACAGAAGCATTAAGGGAAGATTGGGAACAAGAGCTAATGACAAAGATCTCGAAGGATAGATGGGAAAAATATTTGATGAACACACATAACTGTTCTATTAATGCAAGACACAATTTAATTCAATTCAAATTATTACATAGACTATATTATTCAAAAACGAGGTTGAACAAATTTTATCCAAACGTCTCTCCCAGATGCGATAAATGTTTGTTTCAAAACGCTAATATAACACACTCATTTGTTGGATGTACAAAGTTGAATAAATTTTGGAGTGATATATTTGATATATTTACAAAGATTTTCAAGTCAAGAATAGAACCCAAAACGGAATGGATTATATTTGGAATAATAGGAGAAGATACCAATTTAAATAAAGATCAAAATGTTTTTTTTAATTATGGGTTAATAATTGGAAAGAAATTGATACTTAAATTTTGGAAAAGTACAACCACACCAACTGTTAAAATGTGGATTAGGAATATGATGGACATAGCACGCCTTGAAGAAATGAGACTCCGACTAATAGATAAATATGACCAATTCTTAAAGAGTTGGTCTCCTTTCATCGACTTTTTGGAATCATGTGATGCAGCGGTGCCGTAAGGATTGCCGATTTCAGTTCATGACGCGGATAGAGCTACATCTCCGAATACAGATTTGAAAAATTCTCTTTTAAGGGGCCTTCCCTTCTATTTCTACTCTCCTCTTTCTCTCTTCCTTTTTTTTATTTTTTATATACACACTTCACGTTTTTCTACTCTCTGCCATCTATTTTTCCACTTTTTCCCCTTTCTATTGCTTTCTTTTTCTTGATCTGCTTACTTTTTTCTTATAACATAAAACTAGAGGTTGTACATAGAATGGATTACGGTATTACATAGTTGGCACCTAAAATTAGGCGCCACTGTACTGTTTTGTGCTGTATTAACTTCTAATAAAATAAACAAAAAAAAAAAAAAAAAAAAACAAAAAAAAAAAAGAACAACAGGAAGTGGTCAAGATCAGACTTTTAGTAATATATAGATAATAAAGTTTATCGTGCATTTACCTACAGGTTGGTTTTCCTGTGTCCTGAAAACTCAAAATGCCCGGTCAGCAAAGGAGATTGCCTATGGCTGCCCTCAACTGCCTGTAACTAAATAGTGACCCCACTCTACTACACTACGAGTCAAAAAGAACCATGCCGACCAAATTTTACTTGCGGAAAAATTTTCAACATGCTGAAACATTTTCAGCCACCTAGTGTTCGGAAACTTCCCTCGAGCATGCAGGAGAGTTCCATTGACCTCATAAGACCTCCAAGGACCTCGTGTCAACCATGCTGTGAGTTTGAGTTGAGGGCAAACTCGTCTAAACCCGCAGATTAGGTCACCACAGTGGGACAGCCCATTTACCCTCATCAGCTTCTCTTTTGGCTCCTGACACTTTTTTCTAGATAAAGTTACAGCCATGGGCACTAACATGGGCTCCAGATACGCTTGCCTTTTTGATGCAGTCCTTGTTCCAAACATGCAATAGCACCCAATTCCCAACTCTTAGAGAGTCACACAGCAACAGCCCTTCAACCCAACTTGTCAATGCCGAGCAGGAAACCCTCTCTACACCAGTCCCAACTGCCCATGTTTCGACCACATCCCCCTAAACACTTCCTATCCATGTGCCTGTCTAAATATATTTTAAATTTTGTTATAGTACCTTTGGAAGCTTGTTCCATATACACACCACCATCCGTGTGAAAAGGTTGCCATTCAGGTTCCTATTAAATCTTTTTCCTCGCGTCTTAACCTATGTCTTCTGGGTCTTGACACCCCCCCACTCTGGTAAAATACTCTATGCATCTATCCTATCTATTCTCCTCATGATCTTATAGGCCTCACCCCAGATTCTCCAGCACTCCATGGGATAAAGTCCTAGCCTGCACAACCTCTCCCTATAGCTCAGGCCCTCAAGCCCTCATTGTAAATCTTCGCTGCACTCTTTTGAGCTTAACAACATCTTTCCTGTGGACATCTGAAATGTCCTCACTATTCAGGGAACGGGGGTTCCCCTCCTCCACCATAAATGAGGCTCGCACCAGGGTCTCTTCCATACCCCTCAACACTGCTCTCTCTCCCCATCCCCGCACTCGCAACAAGGGCCGAGTCCCCCTAGTCCTCACCTTTCACCCCACCAGCCATCACATACAAAAAATAATCCTCCGTCAGTTTCGCCACCTCCAACGTGACCCCACTACTGGCTACATCTTCCCATCTCCCCCCATATCTGCCTTCCGCAAAGACCGCTCCCTCCATAACTCCCTTGTCAATTCTTCCCTTCCCTCTCGGTCCACCCCCTCCCCGGGCACTTTCCCTTGCGGCCGCAGCAGATGCAACACTTGTCCCTTTACCTCCCCCCTCAACTCCTTTCAGGGACCCAAGCAATCGTTCCAGGTGCGACAGAGGTTTACCTGCATCTCTTCCAACCTCATCTATTGCGTCCGCTGCTCTAGATGTCAGCAGATCTATATCGGTGAGACCAAGCGGAGGTTGGGCGATCGTTTCGCCGAACACCTCCGCTCGGTCCGCAATAACCTAGCTGACCTCCCGGTGGCTCAGCACTTCAACTCCCCCTCCCACTCCGCCTCTGACCTCTCTGTCCTGGGTCTCCTCCATGGCCACAGCGAGCAGCACCGGAAATTGGAGGAACAGCACCTCATATTCCGTTTGGGGAGTCTGCACCCCGGGGGCATGAACATCGACTTCTCCCAATTCTGTTAGTCCTTGCTGTCTCCTCCCCTTCCTCAGCTCCCCTGCTGTCTCCTCCCACCCTCCAGCCTTCCGGCTACTCCTCCTTTTCCCTTTCTTGTCCCCACCCACCCCCACCCCTGATCAGTCTGAAGAAGGGTTTCGGCCCGAAACGTTGCCTATTTCCTTCGCTCCATAGATGCTGCTGCACCCGCTGAGTTTCTCCAGCCTTTCTGTGTAACCTTCGATTCTCCAGCATCTGCAGTTCCCTCTTTAACAACATCTTTCCTGTAACAGGATGACCAAAACTCAACACAATATTTCAAATGTGGTGTCACTAATGTCCTGTACAACTAGAACATAGCTTCGTAACTTGTATACTCAATACTCTGACTGATGAAGGACAAAGTGCTGAAAGCCTTCTTGACCACCCTATCACCTTGCGATGCCACTTTCAAGGAACTATGCACCTGTACTCCTAGATCCCTCTGCTATCCAATGCTCCCCTGAACCCTACAATTTACTGTGAAGGCCCAGTCCTGTTGGATTTTGAAAAATGCAACACATCGCACCAACTGTATCTGCATTAAACTGCAATAACTCTTCCCCAGCCCACTTGCCCAACTGAACGAGATCCTGCTGTAATTTTTGATAACCATCTTTGCTATCGATGATACCACCCACTTTTACCAGAGTGTCATCTGTAAACTATGCATGCCTTCTACATTCTCATTCAAATCTTTGACATAGACTGTAATGGGCCCAGCACCGACCCTGAGCCACACCACTATTCACAGCCATCCAGTCCAAGGGCTAACCTTCCTCCATCACCCACTGCTGCCAATCATAAAGCCAATTTTATATCCAGTTGGCTCGATGTACAAACTCCATACAGACAGCACCAGTAGTCGGGATTGAACCCGGGTCAAGGCCTTTGTCAGGCAGCAACTCTACCGCTGTGCCACCATGCTGCCCTTTAGCAATAAGGAGAAGTTGGACAAACTTGGATTTTTTTTTTGAGTCTCGAAGGTTGAGGGGAGACCTAATAAAAGTATACAAAATGGTGAGAGGCACAGATGGAGTAGGTGTTCAAACCTTTATTCACGGGGTGGAAATGGTGAAGTGGGCAAAGCTTTAACAGGAGAGGGCAAGGTTTACAGGAGATGTGTAGGACAAGTATGGCACGCAGAGGGTAATGCCTTATCCTGCCAGGGGTGGTAGTTGAGACAGATATGATAATGGCATTTAAGAGGGTTTTAGATAGGCACATGGTTATGCAGGGAATGGAGAGGAATTAATCACATATAGGCAGATGTGATTAGTTTATCTTAGCATTATGTTTGGCACAGGCTTTAAGGGCTGAAGTGCATGTTTCTCTGCTGTGCTGTTCTATATTCTATGTTCTAACTAAGAGCACTCCAGCTTTCTCACTCCCTGCTCTTTTGCTGACAGCTTAACATTTTTCCATCTGAAATAATTGGCTAATGTCAAAAGAACTCCATTCAATAAGCTCTTAACATTCACTAATGAAGAGCAATTGACCTAGTATATGAAATTGGTAGATAAAATACTGTAGTAACTCTGTGGGACAGGCAGCAATTCTGGTGAGAAGGAGTGGGTGATGCGTTGGGTTGAGACCCTTCCTCAGACCGAGAGTCAGGGGAGAGGGAGACTAGAGATATGGAAGGGTAAGCAGATGATAGAAACATAGAAACATAGAAACGTAGAAACACAGAAATTAGGTGCAGGAGTAGGCCATTCGGCCCTTTGAGCCTGCACCGCCATTCAACATGATCATGGCTGATCATCCAACTCAGTATCCCGTACCTGCCTTCTCTCCATACCCCCTGATCCCCTTAGCCACAAGGGCCACTTATAACTCCCTCTTAAATATAGCCAATGAACTGGCCTCGACTACCCTCTGTGGCAGAGAGTTCCAGAGATTCACCACTCTCTGTGTGAAAAAAGTTCTTCTCATCTCGGTTTTAAAGGATTTTCCCCTTATCCTTAAGCTGTGACCCCTTGTCCTGAACTTCCCCAACATCGGGAGCAATCTTCCGATCAAGGAATGTTCATTGTTAGTTGAGGGGAAGGTATAACAAGGCAGACAATCAGTAAAACTAATCAGGAGGACAATGAAACTAGTCGGAGAACTAGGGTGGGGGAGGGAGAGAGAGGGAGGGATAGCAAGGGTTATTTGATGTCAGAGAAATCAGAATTACATACCGCTGGGTTGTAAGCTTCCCAAGAGAAATATGGGGTGATATCGGAGGAGGCCCAGGACAGAAAGGTCAGCGTGGGAATAGGAGTGGAAATTAAAGTGTTTAGCAACCGGGAGATCGCATAGGCCTAGGCGGAATGAGCGGAGGTGTCCAGCGAAACGATCACTGAGCCTGTGCTTAGTCTCGCCCAGTCCACTCCTGAAGCAGCGGACACAGTAGGTGAGGTTGGAGGAGGTGCAGGTTTACGCATATTAACAGTCTTGAGGAGGAGATGAGTGGATGTAAAGCCCTGGTGTTGAATTTTGTTTTAAAAAAAGCCATGGCTCGGATTTTTATCATTTTTAAAACTAAAAATATCTAAAGTTTCTGATGGAGTGTATGCCACTTGAGAGATGTAACTTCAGACAGGCACAGATTGGTTCTGTCACCTGTACACATGATAGGTGTTTCACTACAGCTTCTCCCGCAGATGGAAAGGCACAAAATGAATTTTCCCGTTGCGAGCCAGCAATCCCACAAAACAGGCCCTTCGGTCCACCAGGTCCACGCCGACCAGCAATTCCCTCACATTAACACTACCCAACACACACTAGGCACAATTTTACATTCATACCAAGCCAATTAACCTACAAACATGTTCGTCTTTGGAATATGGGACGAAACCGAAGATCTCGGAGAAATTCCACGCAAGTCACGGGGAGAATGTACAAACTCCGTTCAGACAAGCACCCGCAGTCAGGATCGAACCCGGGTCTCTGGTGCTGTAAGGCAGCAGCTCTACCGCTATGCCACCATGCCACCCGAGTTGTCAATGCAATTACAAGATACAAGAGATACAAGATACAAGATACATTTATTCGTCACATGTGCCAGATGGCACAGTGAAATGAGGTCACCATACAGCCATACAATAAAAATAAAGGACACGACACACGATAGAATTTACCATAAAACATCCCCACACAGCAGAATCAGAGTTCCCCACTGTGTGGGAAGGCACCAAAGTCAGTCTCTTCCTCCACTGTTCCCCGTGGTCAGGGCCTCCCCGAGCCCTCTGCAGTTGCCGCTAGGGCGGCCCGATGTCCAGGACCGCACGCCGGGGTGTTGTAAGTCCGACGTCGGGGCTGCGGGACGTCCTCAGCGGCGTGAACACAGAGTCGGCCCCCTCCTACCGGAGTCTGCGGCTTCCAAAGTCCGCAGTGGAGACCTGCTGCTGCAGAACTCTGCAAGGCGCCCCAGGACTCCACGATGTTGTTCAGAGCCGCCCGCGTTGGAAGCTCTCCGCACCAGAGCTCCACGATGTTGGAGCAACGGCCCAACGCTCCGGAGCTCCAAACGGCGACCCAGGTAGGTATCGCCCGCTCCGCGGTGACTCCAGCGCTGCGCCGCCGCTGTAGCAGCCCTGGTCCGGTTCCCGGTCCCCGACAGGAAAGGCCGCTCCGATCCAGCTGGTAGGCCGCGAGGTGGGGGGCGAGGACGCGACTCGGAGAAATAGTCGCGTCCCCCCTAGGAAGAGACTGTGAAACGGTTTCCCCCTTACCCTGCCCCCCTCCCCCACATAGAAAAGTTAAAGTTTCCCCCAACACAAAACTTTAGACTAACTAAAAATAATAAACAATATTGAAATAACAGACAGGCTGTAGGTAGAGGCTGCTGCCAGTGCAGCGCCCCTAGAGGGCCTGGTCTAAAGATTCACAGATAACATTTCAAATTCAGCCACATGAGTTGGATTGTATAAATTCAGTCAAAAGCTAACATCAATATCAGTGACTATGAAATCATCACTCTACTTTAAATGGACACATGTTGTTCACTAACATTCTTTCAGTACAGAGGCTGCATGGGTTATTTGGTTTATGATTCCTTCTCCACTTCATCATGCCTAAAGGCCTGTCCCACTTGGCGATTTTTCCGGCGACTGTCATGCGGCATTCTTGACTGACGCATCAGGTCACTGAAAAAGTCACAGCGTGATGTGGCGTGACGCAGTGTGATGCAATGGTGAAGCGGCGTGATGTCGTATTGATGCACGGTGTTTTTTCAAGTGTTGTACCATTTTCTTGTCATCACTGGATTTTGAAATGTTCAAAATCTTTTGGAGACACTGATATGATGCCGACAGTCACCGAAAAATCGCCAAGTGGGACAGGCCCTTAACTCTTTATAGGTTCATTTTCATAAGTGATAGCCTATCAAGTCTATTCCATTATTCAATCATGGCTGATCCATCTTTCCCTCATAACCCTGTATCTCCCCATAGCCCCTGACACCCATATTAATCAGGAATCTATCAATCTCTGCCTTAAAAATATCCATTGACTCAATAGCCTTCTGTAGCTCTGAAAGGGCCTGTCACGTCATTCAGGTCGAGGTCGATTTGGGATGCCAAAAGCATCCACATTCTATGAAAGGGAAGAATAAACATATTTTGCAAACAAAGGCTCAAATGATATTGCTGATTATTAGCTGCACACAATGATGCTCCTTTATCATCCTTCCTACATACACGGCTATGTTGTTATAGCTACAAGTGTTTCTCTTCTTCCCAAGGACAGGACAGGACAGAATTAGCAATGGACATTGTGCTCCATTATTTTGTATCATAATGGTTGGCATGGTAACTGGCAAGAAACCATTGGTTCAAAGAATAAGGATTCCTTTCAGGGTATAATATTTAATCTTTACCTGTGGCCGAAAAGAGATGTGGATTTCTAAAAAAAATCCACAAGATTGTGATGCTGTAAAATGTATCAGCATTTGTCTCAGATGCTATCAAAATGTTTTCTGATGTCAAGCTATTGCAAATGGTAAGTTATAAGTATTGTTTTATGATAATAAGAGGTGTTGCTGACAAAGTGTGATGAGGAATATTGTGTGCCGTGATTTTGCCTGTTGCAAGAAACTGCATGCACCATGGAAGTTTTCACTTTGTTACGGGTGATATAAATGAAATGTATAATTTCCACTTGAAACTTTTGCTCAGCGTAATTATTGAAAACATGTATTCTTTCTCATGCTGATAATGAAATGTTCCCTTAGTATTCATTTCATTATGCTTCATGTAATTCACACTGTGAGGAATGAATTGATCTTCATAAATGATTAGCATTGCTGTCCTTTTTATATGCCGACAAGCAATGCCCCATCACACTATTTTAATGAAAGAATTACTATACTGGAAACTATGGTTGTGTTGGTCCTATTTAATGCAATTCTTTCAAAAAATCATTTTCTACTTTGTTAGCCAACCCCTAACAGAAACGCTTTGAAACAAGTGCATCACATATGTGTAGATCATCAACAATAATTTCTAACCTGCAGGGTTACAAGCACTTACTCATGTGCAGTTTTAACTTTACAAACATATACAGTATCCATAAAAGGGAAGTTAGTAGTAGTGCTCATATTATTTGGATTCCTTCTCAAAACGAAATCACAATAAAATGATCTACTGTTGGTGGTTACCCTTAAGATGACTGTCTGAAGGAATAATGGGTATTAAAGGAATTAATAAATGATAAATTCAATGTAACCCAGTGAGATCATGACACAAAGGTAAGCTTAGATTTCTGAAAGCTAAATTGAGGGGGAATTCAAAAATGAAAGTGTCATATTTAGAATATGTTGCTGAACTAAAGGAATAAAATTAGACAGGTCCTTGCTGGAAACAAAAAAACACAATGGGCACAGGGAATAAATGGTTCCAGTAATATTGTACTTTAGTATTCTAGTGTGAATAATGGCACCTCGAGGTTAAGAGATCTGTAAGTGTCAAAAAGGAAAAGATAGAGCTAACTCAGGTAATTGAAGTTGCAAGACACGGCAGATGCTGCAAATTGGAGATGCTAGATGAATATGAGTCTGATGAAGGGTCCCGACCCAAAATGACTTGTTCATACGTTTATCTAGGAGCAGAATTAGGCCCAATCAAGTCTGCCATTTACTCATGGCTGATCTGTCCCTTACTAATTAAGAATAGAACAATCTCTGCCTTAAATATATCCATTGACTTGGACTCCACTGCTGTCTATTGCAATGAAATCCACAGATTCACCACCCTCTGACTAAAGACATGTCACCTGTCCATTTCGTCAACAAATGCTGCCTAACCTGCTGAGTTCCTCCAGCACTTTAAGTTTTACTCAGGTAATTGAAGACTACTTTGTTTACCATTTGTCGAACAAAAGCACACATTTTAATTATCTTTAAGGAATATCTTCAATGCAAGGGCCAGACGGGTAAGGCAGATGAGCTTAGGACATGGATAGGCATGAGCGACTGGGACGTTGTAGCCATGACTGCAACCTGGTTAAGGGAGGGGCAGAACTGGTAGCTCAATGTTCCAGGGTGCAGGAGCTTCAGGAGAGACAGGGGTGAGGGAAAAACAGGAGAAGGGGGGGAGGGGGGGGGGTTGCATTGTTGGTTAAGGAGGATGTCACGGCAGTGATCAGAGGTAACATTACGGACGGTTCGTGAGTGAGGCTATATGGGTGGAGCTAAGGAACATGAAAAGGGATGATCACCTTGTTGGGGGTGTATTACAGACCCCCGAATAGTCAACGGGAATTAGAAGGACAAATATACGAGGAGATTGCAAGCAGCTGCAGGTCAAATAAGATTGTTGTAGTAGAGGAATTTAGCTTTCCCAATATAGACTGGGAACATCTTAGTGTGAAGGGTTTAAATGGGGTGAAATTCCTCAAAAGTGTTCAGGAGAGTTATCTTAAGCAGTATGTAGAGGCCCACCACATGTATGAGGGCAATGCTGGATATAGTATTGGGAAATTGGGAGGGGCGAGTTAATGAATTGTTTGTGGAGGAGCCTTTTGAGACCAGTGACCACAGTTCTATTAGGTTTAAGACAGTTATTTTATTTCGGAGTCACGTGAGTGACTACGTGAAGACCCCGCCAGCACGCGTGCGCGACATAGCGTCTCATACAGTGCAACATCAACGGGCGGGGGTGGAGCTCTCCCGCGGCAAAATTGAAACGGACCTACAAGGTAAGAAAAATTATATTGAAGTTGTATTTCTTCCCCTTGCTGTGCTTTATGTTGCAGCACGTTGGACAAGGGGAAGAAAAAAACGGACACCTGGATCGCAGGCTGCCGCGGGGAACCAGGTAGGTCCCGGCAGCCGACAACCATGGACGACCAGCGGCTCCAGGACCACAGGCTGCGGGGAACCGGGAAAGTTCCGGCAGTCGACAGCCATGGGCAAACAGTGGCTCCAGGACTGCAGGCTGCGGGGAACTGGGAAAGTTCCGACAGCCAACAGCCGACAGCCGGGGACAACCGGCACAGGCTGAGCCCAGCAACGCGAGCTGTATACCTGGAAACAGCACAGCGGGCTGCAGGCAAGCAGAACAGGAGTCGGTCCGGCCGATAGACTCAGGGGAGTCCAGCCAGGTGGATGCACTGCCCAAGGGCAATGGAAGTGACCGTTGGAGTGGTTACTAAGGTCCACTTACCGACTCCAACTCTGCCAAGCTGAATCCAGTGCCATGAGTCGTACAGCTCAAATCAGCGCAACAGGCTGGAGCAAAACCCAGCAGGATTCAGCCCGGCCGATCAAACTCATCTGAGTCCGGCCGAGAGGACATGCTGACCGAGTGCAGCAGAGGTCCGCCCGTGACTTGCTCCGGGAGCAAGCTCACTATGGGAGTCTTCACACTCCCACAACAGCACCTTATCGAGGGCTGTAAAACAATGCATCTCCCTCGACAGAGGAGAGCATTGTGGACCAGGGCTGGGCTGGTCCTGAAGAAGGGGACGTGGCTGAAGAAAACGGCAGTGTGCAGGGGGTGCAGAATCCTAAGGAGCTACTGGGAGTGATCACCAAAATTAAGGATCAACGAAAAGTACCATTACAGACCAAGCTGGCGGCCAGCATCGACATCCTGTACTTCCATCCTCTACAGGAACAGGTAAAGGAATTACGGAGAAGTATATGCCTCCTGTGAACTTTACTTCGTTAAAAATGCCTCCAGCAAACAATGCGATCTGGGGGTGCAGTGGGACTGGCACAAAAACCCAGGAGGTCAAACTACAGAAGATTTTAAAACTTCTGACAGCGGGCATATCATTGGTTGCTCGCCCAGACGATGGTACAAAGATGACAGCAGGATTGACATTGCTCTGTAATACCCACTATGAAATCAATTGCTTGTGAGAGCACAGTAAACCTGCACTAAACCCCAAATTTGCAACGTTGTGCGAAACAGCTGCAACACAACCAGGGGGGAAACTTGTTTAAACAAGTAAAAAAGCTCAACGAAGAGATTAAAGCCGTCGGGCTCATAACAGCATCATCAGCAACGACAGCACCCCTATGCATCCACCAGCAAGTATCAACACCAGGACGCTGGTGAAAGCATGAGGGCCGCGCAGCACCACGAAGATCCTTTTTAGGCCAAGGCCCAGAGCAACCCTCATGGAAAAAGTGCCAACCCCACACTCCGGCGCCTCTACCGCAGAAGAGTCAGAATTTGAAGAAAACCTACCATCGGCAACCAGGGAGGTAGGTGGATCTGGTTCCTTCCAAAACACAAAGGTGTATGGCCTGTACTAACAGGGGGAATGTTATACTTGTTTTGGGAAACATGGAGGGATCATTCTCGATACCTAAAATTTAACTGAATGGGGCAATTATGGCAGAGTATAGCGTTGCCTAATGTGCTAACTTCAGCCCCAAGACTGTTCACCAAGATATTAAAACTGGCCTTGGCAATATTAGAAACAAAAACATATTGTCATGGCATATCTTGATGATATATCAATTGTGGGGAAAAACCCTGGATCTAGCTAAATCAGCAGTTTTAGCTACCAAACATTGGGTGAAACTCTGGGGTCATTTCCATCCAGATAAATCTAAGTTGACGGCATACACAACTATGGACTTTCTGGGATTTACAATTAACGTTATCCATATGTCTGTAACATTGCCTAAGAGTAAAGCAGATGTGGTGGAAGCCTACAACAAATTAATTATTACAAAATAAACCATCTATTAGACAGGAGACAAGGGTATTTGGAAAACTAGTAGCAGCATTTCCAGCTACTCAGTTTGGGCCTTGCATCATTAAAGCTCAAAAAGGGCAAAAGTGCAAGAGCAAAAACACCTTGCAGGCCACTTTGATCGACCTATGCAGTTACCAGCCAAAGCAATTCAGAGTTATAATGATGAAAGGGAATACTTGGCATAGTTCCAGCCCATCATTATTAGTAATCATCATTACTAAAAACACTGGGTATTTAGAGATGTTGGTGCGTTTCATGGGCTAAAACCCTACTGCTCACATTGCACCATCTGCATGTCCGCCTACAAATTGATAATGTCACAGTGGTGGCATATATTAATCATATGGGTGAAATTAGATCAATATCATGTGTCAATTTTGGCCAATACATTTGGTTATGGTGTGTTAACATACATATTTGGCTATCAGCAAATTTACCTACCAGGTAAGCTCAATACAGTGACACACACCAGGTCATGAAAATTCAATGACGGCACCAAATGGCTGTTGGACCACAAAAAAGTTGTTGATATTACCAAAAGAGGGACACCAGATATCGATCCATTTGCATCTAGACCCAATCACCAATTACCAACATATGCCGCTTGTGAACCACACTTGGGGCAGCAGCAATGGATGTTACTCACTGAATGGGGGATAATTGTTCACAATGTTTTTCCCTCCTGCCTCCTCAGTCGGATCCTAAGCAAAAACACATATGGACTCAGCATCAGGTGTGAAAGTGCCTGATTGGCCTACACAGCCATGGATCCCTGTGGTCTTTGACAAAGTCTCTGAACCATAGTCCACCATGCTAGATTCAGGCTGGCGGACAGGACCATGAGCATGATCATGGCGGCCTATCAAGAATCAATAAGGACTGGTGTTGCGTATAATACAGCTACAATCACCAACGCCCTGGGAATTCCTGTCCAGCCTTCATGTAGATGAAGGACTGAGCTGCAGTACTATAATTATGCAGTAGTGCCCTGTCAGCTTGCTGGTGGAAGGTGCCACGACAACTCTCCATGGGATCTCACCCTCTAGTTGCCAAACTTATGAGGATTATTTACAACTCTAACCCTCCTAGAGTGAGGTACTCCCAGATCTGGGACGTCAGTGTTGTACTAACATTGCTAGGGGCACCAGCAATGTCCCTGTCCCTGGGGGAAAACTGACATTTAAAAACAGAATGATGATAGTACTGGTCCAGGCTCTAAGGGTCCAGTTTCTACATAAACTGCGACTGGGATAAAATGATGGCATCTCCAGAAAAGATAACGTCGCATATTAGAACTTGTTAAACAAGATAGTCACAAGTCAAGTCAAGTCACATTTATTTATATAGCACTTTTACAAAACAACTCTCGTTGGCCAAAGAGCTTTATATTTGTTATAAGAATAGTATAGACAAACAAAACTACATACATATATACATATAACCCTCACTCAGTGGACGTCAGGAAAGGCTTGGGAGTGTAGATACGTTTTAGTCTTGACTTAAAGGAGTCGATGGAGGGGGCAGTTCTGATGGGAAGAGGGATGCTGTTCCACAGTCTAGGAGCTGCAACCGCAAAGGTACGGTCGCCCCTAAGTTTATGCCCACGGTGGGATATTCAGCAGCCCCAAGTCGGCCGATCTGAGGGACCTGGAGGTGGAGTGGTGGGTGAGAAGACTTTTAATGTAGGAGGGGGCAAGCCCTTTGAGGGCTTTGTAGACATAGAGGAGGGTCTTGAAATGTATACGGAACAGCACAGGGAGCCAGTGGAGAGAGGCCAGGATCGGGGCCCCTTTTTCGGGTGCCGTCAGGAGTCTCGATGCGGCGTTTTGGACCAGTTGCAGGCGGGACAGGGAAGATTGGCTGATGCCAGTGTAAAGAGAGTTGCAGTAATCTAGGCGGGAGGAGATAAATGTGTGGATGATCTTTTCGAGGTCATCAAAGTGGAGGAATTGTTTTATTTTAGCTATCGTCCGAAGCTGAAAGAAGCTAGCTTTTACCACAGCATTGACTTGTTTGTCAAATTTGAGTGCTGAGTCAAATATCACGCCGAGGTTTTTGACGTGAGGTTTGAGTAGTGGGGTAAGGCTTCCAAGACTGCCTGCTATCATTTTGATTGAGTCCGAGGGGCCGAGAAGGATGACCTCAGACTTACTCTCATTTAGTTGGAGGAAGTTCTGGGCCATCCAGCACTTTATATCCTTGAGGCAGCGGGTAAAGTTAAGTAGATTTGATTGTTTTTTGGTCTTCAGGGGGAGATAGAGTTGTGTATCATCTGCGCAGCAATGGAAGGAAATGGTGTGCCTTTCAATGACTTGGCCTAAGGGGAGCATATACAGGGAGAAGAGAATGGGGCCAAGATAGACAAGGAACATCAGGACAAAAGTTGGAATCCCAGGTATACCCATCTGACACCCGACTGTGTGTAATGGCACACCTTCTACCTTACCCTAAGACTACTAAAACTTAAGAGGAAGTAAATTGACACTATGGGCAGCCACAAACAGCCTAATGGCTGGGTATCAGCACAAACCATCTCTAGATGGCTCAGACACGTTTGTGAGCTGCTGGGGTGGATACTAACATCTTAAATCTCTATCAACAAGGACAACAGCAACACCGGCAACTAGAGACAAGGAAGTGTCTATGGACCATATCCTGGCAACAGCAGGATGGTCTAGAGAAAGACCTTCCAACTCTTTATAATAAGCCAATAACCAAACCTGCGGTGTTGCAGAACCAAGTTTCAATTCTGTAATATATTTAGCCCTAGGGAGCATTATTTTGTTAAAATAATTTGTTATAGTTTGAATTGGATACATGTCTGAATACAATAACATACTTTCTCCCTTGAATGACCGGCAGTGAGTGAAGCATGAAACGAGAACTTACCAGTTCGAAGTTTGATCTTTATTTTATGAGGAGTAACGTTAAGGGATTACGTGAAGACACCGTCCAGTACGCATGCGTGTCAATCTTCAAAGCAGCGGTGTGTGAAATCACAGATAACAGTTGTTGAACTGAACATAGTAAGATAAGAGAACGATAATACCAGTTGAACTTTATGATAGAGGGCTGGGAGCGGAGGGCACGTAATCCCTCAACGTTACTCCTCATAAAATAAAGATCAAACTTCAAACTGGTAAGTTCTCGTTTAATCTTGCTATTTTACTTCGGAGTCACGGGAGTGACTACGTGAAGATTTTAAAGCTCTGTGATTTCATGCCGTGGAACCGAGTCCAGGCGTCATACACTGTATCAGTAGGCCAATGATGAGTGAACATTAAGAATGCATTCAGACATGACATAGATATAGACATGTTGATGCTATTAATGAATAATAGTGGCAATAGTAACCTCCCTCAACCTGGAGGAAGTATGAACCATACCTAACATAGAGTTGGCAAATACCCCTGACCTGGCAATAGGTTTATTTTGAATATTTGGACAGATCAATAGTTTGACCATCCTGCAACCGCTAGGATGTGGTCCATCCCTGCTGCTGAGGTATAGCGGTCCTGGTGGAGTGAGACTCAATGTCAATGTACACTTCTGTATTTGGCAGACCCATAAAACCATCTGGAGAAGGTTCGTAGTGATTCCTTCTAACAAGCTTTTATGTAACTAATAATATTGCTGTCATTGCGGCACAGTACTTACTGCTGTCCGCTCCTCGCATCCCACAGTCTATGGAGCGGGTTCTCAGGTCGCTCCCCGTATTCCACTGTTTCCGGAGCGGCTGGCCACGATGTCCCCGGCACCAATATGAAGCCGCTGGCACCACTGCCAGCGGCTCGAAGGTGAATCCACCGCCGTCCGCTCCCCGCTTCCCGCGGTCTCCGGAGCGGCTGTCCAGATGCCCCCGGCACCAATATGAAGCCGCTGGCTCCAATGCCAGCGGCTCGAAGGCGCATCCACCGCCGCCCACTTCCCGTATTCCATGGTCTCCGGAGCAGTTGTCCAGGTTTCCCCCGGCACCAATATGAAGCCGCTGGTTTTACTGCCAGCGGCTCGAAGGCGAATCCACCGCTGTCCACTTCCCGTATTCCACGGTCTCCCGAGCGGGTTCTCCACCAATATGAAGCCGCTGGTTCTACTGCCAGCGGCTCAAATGTGAATTTGTCGTCGCTCGCTACCCGCATTCCGCGGTTCCGAGCGCCTAGGTCCGTGGGCTGGATTCCCCGTGACCGGGGTTCCCTGAAGTCCGAGACTGGGTTTTCCCCTCCGTCCCGACTTAGCCCCCTACTAAGTAGAGGTTCCAGCAAGAAGATTTAACCTGAAAGTTAAAAAAAAATGTACTTCAGGTCTGTTGCTGGCAGGAGAATCATGTTCACCCCTGCCAGTCGTCACGCAATGCGATAGACGACATGACACGCATGCGTACTGGACGGGGTCTTCACGTAGTCACTCACTTGACTCCGAAGTAAAATCATAGATAGAGTGATACAGCGTGGAAACAGGCACTTCGGCCAAACTTCCCCACAAACCAGCTACATTAGTCCCACACTTGCCTGTGCTTGACCCATATCTCTCCAAACCTGTCCTATCCATGTACCTGTCTAACTGTTTTTCTTAAATGATGGCATAGTCCCAGCCTCAACTACCTCCTATGGCAGCTTGTTCCATACACCCATGTTGCAGGTGACTGGACATGTTTAAGGCATTTAGATAATCACATTATAATAATGTTTGATTATATTCAATAATGACTGGATACTGTAAAATATTTCCACTGGGTATTTTATGAATGATGTTTGACTGAATAATCAAATAAATGATAAAAATATAAAAAAGTGTCCATTGAGTAATTTGAAAAAGATTACTACAGAAAACAGATGTTTTTTACTTGTGTAGACATTGGTTTACCCCACAGGAATGACCTTCATTTAACCCTGGGACTTGTGCATGGTTTATTATAGAGCATATCGTACTTAGAATTGCTTTTGAAGATGGGTCCCAATCTGAAAAGCCACCTATTCTTTTTCTCCAGAGATGCTCTCTGACCCACTGATTTACTCCAGCACTGTGTCCATCTTTGGTATAATCCACCATCTGCAGTATGTATCTACGTACATTACCTTTTAATGTGTTAACAAAAGACACGTATTTACTATTTTCAGTCTACAGGGAGTTAAAAGGTGAAGAAAATAAATGTACAATGAAGATTGTACTTTTAGATTAATTAGTTCAAAGAAAAACTTGCATGAACTTTAACTGCCTGACAAGTTTTGCTTCTGCGGATTTCTCTGCTACAGTGCTTCCTCTGAATTTAATGAAGTGTGAGTAATGAATTTAAAGAAGTTTCCCAAGACTAATATATTCAGTTATGTAGTTCAGGACACTTTGTCTTAAACAAAAAATCACCCACTGTATATGTTCCACAAAAAACAGGTTTAAAAAGAAACATTTTATTTTTAAGTTAAGTCCTTGAATACAAGATACAAGATACAAGATACATTTAATTGTCATTTGGACCCCTTGAGGTCCAAACGAAATGCCGTTTCTGCAGCCATACATTACAAACACATAGACCCAAGACACAACATAATTATACATAAACATCCATCACATAGCTGTGATGGAAGGCCTAAATAAACTTATCCTCTCACTGCACTCCTCCTCCCCCTGATGTCAGAGTCAAAGTCAAAGCCCCCGGCTGGCGATGGCGATTGTCCCGCGGCCATTAAAGCCACGCCAGGTGGTGCGAGGTCGCACACCGGGTCTTGATGTTAGAGCCCCCGGCGTGTGCGCTCACAGAGTCCCGCGGCCATTCCAAGCCGCGCGGGGCAGTGAGGTAGGCCCCGCTCCAGGAGCTCTTCAACCCCGCAACTCGGGCGGGGGCAGTCGCCGTTGCGAGAGCCCTGAAAAGCGGTCTCCCTCCAGGGACACGCGGGCTCCCGGTGCCGCCGTCACACCCTCGACCTGCCGTTGGAGCCTCCGACTCTCCGGTAGCAGCAGCAGCAGCGCAGCAGCAGCGCTCCTCCACCGCTCCACCCGCTCCGGACTCGGCCAGCCCCGCGACGGCGACGGTGAGTCGTCAGCACCAGAGTCCCCGGCTTCTTCCTGTTGGAGGCCGCTCCTCGTTGCGGCCCACAACGACAACGAAATACAACGAGAAAAGGCCGGGTCTCCAGTGCAGGGAGCAGATTCAAAAAAGTTTCCCCCCCCCGCCCACCCCCACCCCCCCCCCCCCACACACCCCCCCCCAACAAAAAATAACAAAAACTACATTTAAACACAGACAGAAAATAATAAAACGCGGACAGACTGCAGAGGCCGCTGCTGACCCTTTTTGTGCAGAAACATCACTGCAGACTTGAACATGATATTTTATTTGTAATATTAAATGTTGGATTTTGACCTATTGGGCTACATGAATGTCATGTGTTTTTGTTATTTTGCTCTAACTAAAGCAGAATAGTGATGTTCAGATACTAGTACATCTTGCACTGTTTAGTGTTGCGCTATAGTTCTGAGCAGAGTTTGAGTGGAGCGCTCTTTTCAATCCTTAGAATTTATCTATACAATATACACCCACCATTAGATACAAATCTTTAAATATATCCTCCAACTCACCTTGATATTTCTCTGAGTTCCTTGACCTATCTGACAAAAGACTGTCCATTACTATCACCTTAACTTGTCGGAAGTCTATTTGTGTATTGTGTTCAGTTCTGGGCACCATGTTTTTTGGAAAGGTGGTGTTACGTTTGGAAGGGTATGCAGAGAAGATTTACACGGATGTTGCCATGAGACTCAAGGGTTTGAGCTATGGGAAGAAGATGAGCAGGCTGGGACCCTATTATAGACAATAGACAATAGATAATAGGTGCAGGAGTAGGCCATTCAGCCCCTTCGAGCACAGCCCAGCACCGCCATTCAATGTGATCATGGCTGATCATCCCAAATCAGTACCCCCCCCATTCCTGCCTTCTCCCATATCCCTTGACTCCCCTATTTTTAAGAGAACTATCCTGCTCTCCTCTTGAATTATCCAGAGAACTGGCCTCCACCACCCTCTGAAGGCAGAGAAATTCCACAGACTTCACAACTCTCTATGTTTCTCCGTCTCCGTTTCTAAATGGCTTACCCCTTATTCTTAAACTGCCGGCCCCACCTGTTTCTGGACTCCCCCAACATCCGGGAACAGTGTTTCCTGCCTCTAGCGTGTCCAAACTCTTAATAATCTTATATGTGTTTCATAAGATCACTCATCACATCCTTCTAAACTCCCGCCCGTTCCATTCTCTCAGCAACTCATGACACAGTCCGCCATCCGAGGAAATTACCTCGTGCCTACACACCCCTACTCCTGCACACCTACCACTACACATACGACCCACAGAATGTCCTTCCTACCACCCACATTCAGGCGACCCCCCCCCCCGAGGCACCCCCAACACCCTCGCCACAACACATGACTCCACGGCTGTGCCGCCCTCCGCACCTCGACACCGCCGGCCCTCCCCGTACTCAACACCACTGAGCACCGAACCCCCCCACCTACTTTCCGCCTCCGCTATACCCACTGACAAACCTACACTGTCTTTCCCACTCAAAGCGCACACACCCCTTGCACATGCTCGCCTCTCTTTATTCACCTCACGGAGCACAGGAGCCGCCCCCCCCCCCCCCCCATCCGCAACGTTCTACATGTCAACATACGAGGGTGCCCCTGACTAACACCAACCGACGAGGAGACGAGTTCAGCGTGGACGTCACAGCAGTCTGCTTGCCCACGCCAACTAACGCGGCGCCTCAATGCACCTCCATGATACATCCAGAGACCTTGTTTCACACCATGCCAGACCCACCCACCCCTCTATAAACCCCACACTATACACCCACTACAACACACACGTACCACCGCACCCCGGAACACCCCCGCAACCACCACGCGCCATATCCCGACCCCCTGCCTAAGTCCGTCGCCACAGCAACACACCACCGCCGATCTCCTACGCTCCCCCCTGAACAACACCACACTCGCACCGCCCTCACCGACACCATAGACCCTCACCCCACTTCCGTTCACACCTGTCCCATACCCACCCTGTACCAATACCGAATACCCCAAGCTACCATCTCTGATACACCAATGATAAAACCCCTCGCGAACGCCCTACACGACTCCACCACCCCCAGCTACCCACCACTACTCCCGGACCCACACACACTGACCACGTCAGCACACCCTACACCTATTCGACCACAGCAAGACAAACCGACTCCTCACATCCTCATCCAACGCCTAATGTCCAAGGCACAGTCGCTTGTGAATCTCCATCACCTACTCAGTCCACAAAGCCCGCGGCGAAACACGCCTCTGCTCCTACCCGCAGCCACCCACTGCCCCTGATCATCACACCCCGCTCCATTCTAATCTCTCAAAGAACCCCAACCAATACCACACACGTTACTGCCACTCTCACACACACCCATACACAGCTCACCGCCACTACACTGTGTTCGCCCAACCCCACTTTCTATACCACTCGCTACCCCGCACCGTAGAATGACCCCACAACCCACACGTCAGTCCCACCATTCTGCCGCTAACATTCTCCATCACCTATACTATCCTCTATTTTGCCCTGACCAACTACCTATCCCCATCAACACCGTGACGGACCGACCACAACCCACTTGCGCTCCACCCACCACAACCGTGTACCCGTCTTAACGCCCGACTCACCAAGTATGAGTGTACATTCCCTCGAAACTAACACACATCGGAACCCTATGACTCCCCGCTGGTAAACACCTCTAAAACTATCTGAACACTCTGCACAACCGTTGCATCTAAAACACCCACCCAAACCAATTCAAAACCCCTCTAAACCCCATTGTAACACCCATGAAACCAATCTTAACAACTATAACCCGTTCTAACATCTCTCTAAACACCTCGCACCCGCAACTACAGAAGCCCGAACTTATCAAAGCCTTGATGCAGATGTCCAGTGTGATGCATACGTTCTCTATCTGATGGGAATGAAATGGAGGAGGACTCTGGCCCATTTTTTCGAGTGCCTTCCACCACAGATGATGAATGCTGTTGGTGGCTGTTTGTGGTACATTTTTATACTGTGGTCGTGGTGTTCTGATTACACGTATACGCTTGCTGACAACCAAACAGCCCACCCAGACACTGTGCTGTCCGTGGTCATTAAAATGCAATACAACATCACAATGAACTGGCGTTCTGTTATGTTTAACACTAACCAAGCCCCCCCCAATGAAACTGGCTCCCTCAGCTCCTGAAAATCTGGACGATTATTTTGTGCCAGGAACGTCAAACTGGACAGTACACAACTATGAAGCCTCAGCAACATATGAAGTTCTGCGGGAACTGTTTTTGCGCTCACCGTTCACGCACTTCAGATTTTTGCACTAGCGTTACGGTTATTCAATTTATTGCATTTAAATAAAAAATGCATATCTGTGATGCATGGCATAGCACTGGCCTGTTTATGCTGCGGCCAAGGTAAAAATTTCATAGTTTCCATCCGTCCCCGTACATATGACAATTAAACATTATTACAGCCCATCTGCTATGGTACGTGAGTCACGCTCAACAACATTCAAGAAACTCAACACATCATCCATTGTTGAAATACACGCCCCCACCTTGACGAACACTGCCATCCTGCTTTATACACCTTCCACTGCTTCACTGTGACCATATTCTAGGCCAGCTGCAATACTGCATCGTCTCTTACCTTCTGCCAACGACTTGCAGCATTCTACATACGTTGCAAACTTCCACCACCAATTGAAAGGAAGTCAGGCTCTATGAACCACCCATCACGCTGTTCGTTCCCTCTCCAACACCTCAGACCCTTCGTGACTCAGTCATAGATAGCAGTCATTAGAGGATACAGGGTTGAAACATGGCCCTTGGCCCAAAATTTCCCAACAACTCGACCAACATGTCCAACACTACACCTTGCGTCACAACCTGCCCGCGTTTGGTGAATATCCCTCCAACACCCTGTCTATCCATGTACCTGTCTAACTGTTTTCTTAAAGTGGCACATACGTCCATGGCATTAACTACTACCTCCCTCTGGCAGCTCTTGTCTATGGACCCCACACAACTTTGTGTGAAAACGATACCCTCAGATTTCCTATTACACACTACTTTGACCCTTCACCGTAAACTCTATGTCCTATGGGCCGCGATCACAATACATCTGGGCAAGAGACTCTGTGCATCTACCCGAACATCTTCCTCTCATGATTGATACACCTCTATACAAGGGACTTGTTAAACCACTGTTTACCCAGCATCACTGAACTAAATCCGGGACTCCCTGCCCAAATGGTGAATATGTGGAACTAATTGCAACAGAGGCTGTACCGACGCGGCCACAAGTCAGTGGATATCGTTTATGGCAGAGATAGATAGATTTTGCATCTAGTACCACAGCCTATTACCTCATGTTTTATTATACCTACATAAGATCACTCCTGACCATCCCCACCTGTGTCCAAGCAGAATAACAGCTCTAGTCTGCTCATCTTTTCCCTGTCGGTAAGGCCCCCTTGAGTGTTCTGACTAACAACCTTGTAGCTCTGCTCTGCACCCTTTCCCAGGTTCAGTGGCATATAGTCTTAACTGACTAGTGATTAGTTTTAGTTAGTGTAGCTTTCGGAGATCCAGCGCCAGAACAGGCACTTTGCGACCACCCAAACGTCTGCGCGGACCAGCGATCCCCACTCATTGATACCGATCCTACACACACTAGGGAACAATTACCAATCTATAATAACACAATTAACCCACAGACCTGTACGTCCTTGGAGTGTGTGAGAAAACCCACCAGAGCACCTGGAGAAAATCCACGCCGCCGTCACGTGGACCGAACGTACAACAAACTCCCCATAGTCAAGCACACCGGTCATAGTCAGGACGGACTCCCGGGCACAGTCTGGCGTCTGCAATGCAGCATGACTCTACTAAGGTGCCGCCTGTGCACCTCCCTCCCTGATCAATAAATACTTACATTTCACTTTCAATGGGAACACCACAATGAAATTGAAAGTCAATTACCACTTGGCAATGAGCGCAAAATACCAAATTCCTATGCAAATGTAATGAGTTGGATACACACTGGACTGGACTTGCACAGTTTGTAATCGCTGGCAAACATTATAGACAATAGACAATGGGGCAGGAGTAGGCTATTCGGCCCTTCATGCCACAGCACCGCTCACGCGTCAATGTGACTCATGGAGATAATCCCACATATCAGCTACACCCAATTCCTGCCTTCTCACCCTGACTCCGCTAGGGGTTTAAGACCCTATCTAGCTCTCTCTTGAAAGCATCCAGAGAACCTACCCACCACCACTCCCGACGGCAGAGAATTCACAGAACTCACCACTCTCTTGAGACACCATAGTGGTTTACTTGTCTCCGTTCTAAATCCGGCTTACTCCAGATTATTAAACTGTGGCTGTCTGGGTCTGGATTAACCCATTATAACCATTAACCATTAAACCCATTAACCAATTAAAACTTCCATTAACACCCATGGCACCAATCCATGCTTCATAGGTTTAAAGGCTGCAAGGCTTGAAGAGGACACCACTTGACCCAACGTGCTAATGGCCTCCCGACAGCTCAATTCAAAGAGAAAAGCTTTTCACTGATGGTCCGAGACATTATGAAACAATTGCACATCGCCCTGATAACGCCCAGTTCCAGTCCCATTATAAACAGGGAAATAAGCACCATGTATCTCAAATGATGCAGAGCTGCCATTAGGTCTGTATTCACTGCACACTGTAAAAGTGACACTGTTTATTGCTAGCCTTGTTAAATGTTCAAATATAAAGCAATAATTATGGGGTTTGTACAGATGAACTGTTTTAGTACATCCCATTGATGTGACATAAATATGAGTCTCTCAAAGTTGCCATATATGGCGTGTGTAAAATGTAAATAAAGTTGTTCCAAGTATACATGTCTGTAGAGTACTCCACAGTGATGCAGAAGAGAAAATTATAGTGATGTACGATGAAGTAATAGAGGAAAATGATGAGAAAATCATCACCATTATGTATGATCTGATATAATAGCAAGATTGCAAGGTGAGAGCATGTGAGAATGCCCTGATTGGAAACATAGAATGCTTTGAAGTTATTCCATCACATGTAATCAGCACTCAGAACGATCTTATTATAGCCTTCTCAAACGATCCTTGCTCACATGCTCAATCCCCAACGAGGTGCTTGTCATGCCAAGCTGGATTACTGTTATTAAATAGTCTTTGGAGCTATTTGCTGTTAAAGATGTCATCATTTATTTTTGCAGAGTTTCCATTCAGTGAAGGGAAAGGGTAGGCGGCAATGATTTTTCGTTTGTTTCTGACGCAGACCACAAGCACTACACACACACACATGTGGCTATGAACACAAAGTTCAGAAGGATTTTGCGTTGGGTTGTAAGAAATTGATTCGTAATGGATTGAACAACTATATTATTATAGTACCACGTTATGGATATTAATAATTAAATCTCACCCCTGGTAACTAGTATTTTGTTCTCTATTTACAACTGTCTCTTGAAAAATTATTTGTGATGTCAATCCACTAGGTGCAAGTGGGTTGTCATCTTTTGAAATTGAAACTGCACTTCATTAACTCCAATGTAATACGGGATGCCACTCATGTATCTAACATCTCACCGTAACTATAGAGAACATTATTGTCAGGGCACCTTTAAGGTGGGTTTTTTTTTTTTCAGGAGCATTACACTATAACATTTTTTTTTTGCTGCTACAGGGTGGAAAAAGGCCCGTCGGCCCACCAGGTCCGTGCCTACCAGCGCCCGCTCAAAACACTAGAGACATTTTTTTACATGTGAATAAGCCTTTAACCATACAGATCTGTACGTCTTTGGAAGTGTGGGAAGGAAAACCGAAGAATCTCGGAGGAAAAGGAATAACGTACGCTGGTCACGGGAGAGAACGTACAAAATAAGTAAGATATCACCCGTAGCCCAGACTGAACCCTGAACCCTGATCTCCAGCACTGCATTTGCTGTTTGTAATGGCAGAAACTTTACTGTCTGCGCCATCGTGCCACCTCTCTGAAAAATCAGAGTGAGGGTTTAAACCAGATAGAAGTTGATACAATTATGAGGTAAAATCTGCCATGCAGTTCGGGACCCTTGTCTCACGGGATCTCTTCCAAAGGACTTAGAAGCAATAGGGAGGGACAAAGTTTAAAACGAGATGTATAAGGCACCTTTTTCCTTGGATGGTAGGTGACCACCTTATCACTAACATGAGACATAGTATCATAGAATCGGAATAGAGCATCATAGAACGTGCAGAATCATCCATGCCAACAAGATGTCCCATTTAAAGCTAGTCTTATTTGCCCACATTTGGGTTTCATATCCCTCAAACTCTACTGAATGCACTCTTCTTGGTTGTATTAATGCCCCTGTCCCCCAATTAGGAAACCGGAACGGGAAACCTTTGGGAGACTTTTGCGCCCCACCCAGGTTTCCGTGCACTGTTCCCGGAGGTGCAGGTAGCGGAAGACAGGTTAGGGGCGATTGACTAATATAAACTTATAAGAACTCTCCACGGGCGCGGCCCCATGGCCAGCCGCACGGAACAGGATGGGGTGGCGGCGCAAAGTCTCCAGAGGTTTCCGTCCTGGTTTCCTACAAGGCAGGAACAGGGGCTTAATTGTTATATTTTGGCACTAAAGTCCTGGTGTTTTTCACAGTATTTTTTTTCCTTTTCACCATTGTAGCAATTTATGCTGTCAATGTTGCGATGATTATATGTTTTCCGTTTGAACTATGTATGTGCAGTAGTGTGAATCTATATTGCCTATGATGCTGATGCAACCAAATGTTTCATTGTATCCGTCTCTCATAGTACGTTGAGCATATGACGCAATTAAAACTTTACTTTAGAGTCATAGAGTCATGCAACCTGAGAAAAAAGATACAAAAGAAGACGCCATGGCCCAACTTCCCACAGCGATAGTCCTTTAATCAGCAGGTCTATGTCCTCTGCGGTGCTAGAAGAACTCTAACCAACTGAGTGGAAACATCGCCTCCACATCCACTCTATCCGAAGCCTTTCACAATAGTTGGTAAGTTTCAATGTGAAGGCTATAGTAACAAGATCCAGAGGGGATCATTGCAAGGAAAGTGGGTTTGGGAGGAAAGTGGCAAGTTTTTTGCCAAGGAGAATGATATTTTTTAATATCAATGTGATGCCATGGTAATTCATTTGATGAGAAATTATCAGACCACATGGCTCTCATCTACATTTAGTCCCACCTACTGGCAGTTGGCCTATATCCCGCGGAAAACGTTTTCTCCTGCTTTTCTTTTTGCTTTTGACAGAATACCTTTGGGTCAATTGATTTTTTTGTGTGTTTGCAAATGTAGGGCCCCCGAGTGCAAGAGATGCGTATTTGTTTTGAGTGTCTTCAAACACACCCACTCCTTTACCACGCTCCTGTCTTCCTCTTTCTCCCTCACACAGGTAACAAGGGACAATGTAAACGTGGCGTGCACATTAGACAGCGGACCCTCGCTTTGTGTTTGATATGGTTTCCAAGAAGCTGTAGTGAAGCATCGTGCTGTTTAGGTTTCATCCCAACACGTGCTACTGCCTGTCAACGTTATTCAGCATCCACGACAGTTATGACGGTAATTTAACAATTACTACGGTAACTGGCTCCCGTCAGCATCACAGCTTGGTGCAGGCTGGCGCGAGCTCATTAGCTGAGAACTTAAATGTTCTGATTAATTCTCAATCAAAATGAACTTACCTACTGGCACTCACGATTCTGAATAAAAAGTATCCATCTCTCTTTGCACAACTCTGCCACGATCCTCCAACCCACTTTCATGCAAGGATCCCAGACTAGGATCTTTGTTACTATAGCATTGATGAAACCTTACCAACTGAGTTGAAAGGCTTCGATAGAGCTGGCATGTGCGACGGCAATTGATTTCACACAGTGGAGAGTTCTAGCACCAGAGGACACTGCAACACTCTGCACATAAAGGGACGTTCCTTTGGGAAGGAGAGTGAGAGAGATATCTTTAGAGGCGTTTGAACGCAATCTGATCTGTGGAATAATTTGCCACAGAGAGGCTGTGGAGGACAACCAATCTATGGATACGTTTTAAGCGCGAGGTAGGTAGGATCCGTGATTAGTTGCTAGCTGGGTACCCCGGGGGTATGGGGGGGGCCGCGATGGGGAAAATGGGGCCTAAGAGGGAACGATAGATCAGCCATCGATTGAAAGTACAGTAGACTGATGGGCCGATATGGCCTTCACAATTTGCTCCTATCACTATTAAACTTAATGCAACTCTCACTCCACTTTTCAATGATCAGGGGGGGTGGAACAACTCCGGCCGAGAACAAGGATGGACCCAGCGCCGGCTTTCGACACCCCGAGAACAAAGACGAGGTGCCATGTGCCATCGCTTCAACCACTCATCTACTACCATTACGGTGTTGCCTGATTGTGGCCACTCCGGTGTATGCTTAGGACCAAAACATAAACTCAGAAGAGGACCATTTGCCGACAACACGTATTGTTACTCAGCTGCGCCAAGCTGTATCTCACACACGCATGCTACACCATTCGCTACCACTCCACTTCCCGTTTCCCACTGACCTTTCTAACCTGGCAGCCACCATGACTCCTCGAGACGAGAGGCACACATACTATAGGATGCGAGGAACAGCACCCACAATTTTCCACTGGGGTAGAAATTGAAGCTAGTAAATTAAAACAAATCGCACATACCGTAAAAAAATATGTGGGATATGAGTTGTCATAGAAACATAGAAACATAGAAAATAGGTGCAGGAGTAGGCCATTCGGCCCTTCGAGCCTGCACCGACATTCAATATGATCATGGCTGATCATCCAACTCAGTATCCTGTACCTGCCTTACTCTCCATACCCCACTGATCCCTTTAGCCACAAGGGCCACATCTAACTCCCTCTGAATATAGCCAAATGAACTGCCCTCAACTACTTCTGATGGCAGATAGTTCCAGAGATCACCCTCTCTGCTGTGAAAAAACTGTGTTCTCATCGCGCGTCCTAAAAGATTTCCCCCTTATCCTTAACCTGTGTCCCCAAGTTCTGGCCTTCATCAACAATCAGGAACAATCTTCCTGCATCTAGCCTGTCCAACCCCTTAAGAATTTTGTAAGTTGCTATAAGATCCCCCCTCAATCTGCCTAATTCCTAGCGAGGACACAATGCCAAGTCTATACAGTCCGCACGTATAGAAAGTTTTGACATCCCAGACCAACACTCACCGTTGGACGAACCTTCTCGGTAATTCACGACCACCGGCCAGAATGTACTCCTCAGATTTGGAGACCAAAACAGTACGCTAATACCCAGGTGTGAGTCCCACCAGTACATGGACAACCGCACAGTAGACAGTAGAACCTCCACGCTCTATACTCAGACACTTTAGATCTAAAACCACAGTGAATCAATAGTGATGAAAGGACCCACCCTCCCCCACACACTTCTTACCCTCCTCTCTCCCTAGGGCCCCACCGGGGACTTGCACATCTACGACCTACCTACTGCTCCCCTTCCACCTACATTCCCGCATCTCGCTTCACAATTCACACTCTTCAGATACCTTTGCCTCACCCACCTGACTTTCATCTCTGACCTTGTCAACCACCTGCACTATCAAACAAAACCTCAAGTATATCACAAATGGGGGGGTGGTAGTTAGTGGGACAAAGCAGCATCTACTGGAGAGAGGAGGGGTGTGTTCGGCGTCGAGACACTTCTTTCCAGACTATAAGATCCCTCACCCGTTCCACGCTGACCTGATGTCTTTCTTTCACTTCTTGTAACTCTTTTTACGCGCGGGTTGTTTCCACAAAACAAAAATAGCCAAAACTTAACATAAAGAAACACAGAGCACAAAAAGAACGCACTGATAAAACACTAGCATATGTTATTGATAACACTAGAGATAGAATTACATAATAACAGGCTATAACCTACATGGACAAGGGTCAAATCCACAAATGAATAATGACCGCACATGTCTTGTGTTGCCGTAAATATAGTTAAATCTTTCAACGGAAAACTTATAAAATGTAAAAAAACAAACAAAAGCATAAAAAGACACAAGACAAAAAAACACTGTGATTGCCACTCCGACTGCACGAGCCATCTCCCCACTAATCAGCTGGAGGAAGGAACCAGATCTGAAACATGGGACTATTCACGCGTTCTCCAGAGATGAACGTTCTGGTCTTGTTCCACACGCACAAGTACAAAGCACCATTCGGTGGCAGCGGTCAGAAATTAAATCGTATTGTACAATCACACGCATCTTCACATATTCAGACCGGACACTCAGCCTCCCTTTATAATGTGCCTAGCAAGATGCAGTCACAAATGTTAGGCTGTTCTTATCTTGCTTGTCACGACAAAAGACCTCAACCCAAAATCAAACACTCTTCAGCTTTTGTGCCATTGGTAATTGCCACTTTGATTTCAGAACATCAGAATGTTGATACCCGTAACCACTAAAATTACCTCTGTATGAGGTTAGAGAGATTAATGTGGGCGATCTGGAATTATGTTCAAGATCTCATTTAGCCTTTGTACAGGCCTCTCTTAAACTACAGTAATTATAAGGTTTTTTTTTTTTTTTTTTTTTTTTTTTTTTTTTTTTTTTTTTTTTTTAGGATCTATTTGCATTGTCTTACCGGGATTGATTTTGAACATTTCTGCCGGCCTCACCCTTTCAGGATTTTAGAAGGTTCAAGCTAGTGATGAAAAAATGATACATTTTGTTTGGCAAGCGAATTAGTCTTATTCGTCAGGTAATCTTTCAAAACATTTTCAAAACTGTAAAAGAAAAATATCCCTTTAATGTATCTAATGTAGTAGTGACTTTCTGTCATATATCTTTGAACCAGTTAGGGAATCAAAAACGAGAAACATAGGATTAAGGTGAGGAGGATACATTTTTACATAACGCGTAGGGGTATATAAAGGGGGCGGCCCGAGGTTGGTAGTGAGGGTGATGTACTGTAAGGAGCATTTAAAAAGAATCCAGGTACTAGATAGGAAAGATTCGAGTGTATGGGCAAATGCTGAGAATATGAGTGGCTTAGATGGGCATCTTTGTCGTATTGACAAGTGAATCACGCCAGCCACCCAGTTTCGGTGCTGCATTAAGGGCACAATGGCTTCTATTAGTGTTTCAACTTAACCACGTCAGCCAAGTGACACAGAACTAAAAATAGTACAGAGGCATTTGGACCCACGCATCGCCATTCATTGTGATCCTCGGCTGATATCCCAGATCAATACCCCGTGTTCGCATTATCCCCCATATCCCTCAACATTCCACTAGTACCCTACGAGATCATCGCAACCTCTCTACCTTAAAACCAACTCCGCGATTTGGCCACCCCTGCCCTCTGTGAAGGGAATTCAACAGATTCAGCAAACGTGGGTGGAAAACGTTTTTTTTCTAACCCTCGGTCTTAAATGTACTAAGACGTATAACACCGCACAAGCAATGGTGGGAAGCCAGCACGCTTGGGCAAACTTCATAGGTCAACCGAAGGGAAACCAAAAAGATGGCGCAATACGGACCTGAAACGATGAGTACGAAGGGAAGAGGCCAGGAATATAACAGACGGGAATATAAAGAAGACGTAAAAAGCTTCTTAGTTGTTACGGGAATAAGAGTACGAAAAAGTCAACGTGGGGCCCTTAAAGGCACGACACGGGTGAACATTATCAGTATGGGACACAAACCACTAAACAAACTCAACACAAACAAACACACAA